>NC_090727.1:25171918-25206918 GCF_036898095.1 Palaemon carinicauda | reverse complement strand
CAGTGACTAACCCATTCGGCCACGAAGGAAGATAAAAGTCAATGACAATTCTACTGTACTTATACCCGTCGAATTCAGGTATTTTGTACTTAGAATTGAAATCAACCCATCTTCACCATCGTAGCTAATTGGTAGTTTGTTACTTGGCATTCAATTAATGATAAATTTTGCACATTTTTACGTGTTTTTTCATATTCAAATAAGCCATATATATTTTTGATACATTAATGTCTGGATTCTCTTAACGACCTCGGGATCAGAGCCCCAGGCGAAATCACACAAAGACAAGAGCTTGGCTCCGGCCGGGAATCGAACCCTGGTCGGCAAGCTTGTATAGACAGTGACTAAGCCACTTGGCCACGAAGAAAGATAAAAGTCAATGACAATTCTTCTGTACTTATACCTGTCGAATTCAGGTATTTTGTACTTAGAATTGAAATCAACCCATCTCCACCATCGTAGCTAAATACAAAATACCTGAATTCGACAGGTATAAGTACAGAAGAATTGTCATTGACTTTTATCTTTCTTCGTGGCCAAGTGGCTTAGTCACTGTCTATACAAGCTTGCCGACCAGGGTTCGATTCCCGGCCGGAGCCAAGCTCTTGTCTTTGTGTGATTTCGCCTGGGGCTCTGATCCCGAGGTCGTTAAGAGAATCCAGACATTAATGTATCAAAAATATATATGGCTTATTTGAATATGAAAAAACACGTAAAAATGTGCAAAATTTATCATTAATTGAATGCCAAGTAACAAACTACCAATTAGCTACGATGGGTTGATTTCAATTCTAAGTACAAAATACCTGAATTCGACGGGTATAAGTACAGTAGAATTGTCATTGACTTTTATCTTCCTTCGTGGCCGAATGGGTTAGTCACTGTCTATATAAGCTTGCCGACCAGGGTTCGATTCCCGGCCGGAGCCAAGCTCTTGTCTTTGTGAGATTTCGCCTGGGGCTCTGATCCCGAGGTCGTTAAGAGAATCCAGACATTAATATATCAAAATATATATGGCTTATTTGATATATATATATATATATATATATATATATATATATATATATATATATATATATATATATATACATGACAGATCTATCTTAATGTTACAGAAATTAGAATATTAATAATAATAATAATAATGATGATGATGATAATAATAATAATAATAATAATAATAATAACTCATTCTTCTCCTGTGAGAGCCTTTACCAAAACAATGGAAATTATAGAATTAGATATATATATATATATATATATATATATATATATATATATATATATATATATACACAGTATATATATATATATATATATATATATATATATATATATATATATATATATAAACAAAAATCTCCACCCAACATAATCAGTCTTTAGAATGCTCTTTATAAGCAACCCCTAACCTCATTTCTATATAATATTTGCCTTACGCTATTAATATCCTTTTTAGTACTGTTTTGTGTGGTCTGTTCAAAATTGGTTGGACATCAAGATGGAATAAAGGGAACGGGAGTACAGTTATTATTATTATTATCATTATTATTATTATTATTATTATTATCACTTGCTAAGCTACAACCGTAGTTGAAAAGCGAGATGTTATAAGCTATAAGGGAAAATAACCCAGTGAGGAAATGAAATAAGGAGACAAATAAACAACAAAAGAAGTAATTAAAAATTAGAATATTTCAAAACCAGTAACAACATTGAAATATATCTTTCATACATAAACTATAAAAACTTCAAAAAACAAGAGGAAGAGAAATAACATGGACTAGTTTGCCCGAGTGTACCCTCAAGCAAGAAAGGTTTAAAGGCCTCTCATGAAGGGCAGATGAAAAGGACAATGACAATCCCTGGCAGTGGCCATATATTATGATCGGTGCCCAAGCCTCTTCTCCACCGAAGTTAGGACCAGGGAGGACCAGGCAATGGTAGATCTATAGGCTCCACCAAAACCCACCATCCTTTGCTCACCAGACACTACTACATTGGATCCTTCTCTCTGGTTACGGTTCTTTCCCTTTGCCTACACATACACCGAATAGTCTGGCCTATTCTTTACAGATTCTCCTCTATCCTCATACACCTGACAACACTGAGATTACCAAACAATTCTTCTTCACCCAAGAGGTTAATTACTGCACTGTAATCTTTCATTGGCCACTTTCCTCTTGGTAAGGGTAGAAGAGACTCTTTAGCTATGGCAAGCAGCTCTTCTAGGAGAAGGACACTCCAAAATCAGACCATTGTTCTCTAGTCTTGGGTAGTGCCATAGCCTATGTACCATGGTCTTCCACTGTCTTGGGTTAGAGTTCTCTTGCTTGAGGGTACACTCGGGCACACTATTCTATCTTGTTTCTCTTCCTCTTGTTTCGTTAAAGTTTTTATATTTTATATAGGAAATATTTATCTTAAAGGTTGTTACTATTCTTAAAATATTTTATGTTTTCCTTGTTTCCTTTCCTCACTGGGCTATTTTCCCTGTTGGGGCCCCTGGGCTTATAGCATCCTGCTTTTCCAACTAGGGTTGTAGCTTAGCATTTAATAATAACAATAATAATAATAATAATAATAAAGATGGTGAGATTACAGAGACTATAAGAAACCATTGAGCTTGAACGGGTCTCGAACACTAGTCTGGCAGAACGCCAGACAGGGGACGTATCTAATAGGCCAGAAAGGGCGATGCAGAGACCCTTAGATAAGTCTACAGTACACAGAGTGACTAAACTGGACTCCTACGGAAAATTAATCATCACCCTCTCTTCCTTCGCCTATTGACGCAAAGGATCTCAGTTAGATTTCACCAGTCGTCTCTATCTTGAGCTATTAAACCAATACTTCTCCATTCATCATCACCTACTTCACGCTTCATAGTCCTCAGCCAAGTAGGCCTGGGTCTTTCAACTCATCTAGTGCCTTGTCAAACCCAGTTGAAAGTTTGGTGAACTAATCTCTCTTGGGGAGTGCAAAGAGCATGCCCAAGCCATCTCCATCTACCCCTCACCATGATCCATCAACATATGACACTAGTAATCTCTCTTATAGTCTCATTTCTAATCCTGTCATGCCATTCAATTCCCAATATCCTTCTGAGGGCTTTGTTCTCAAATCTACTAAATCTATTGGAGATTGTTTCATTGTCATACCATGACTTATGTCCATAGAGTAACACCGATCTCACTAAAATGATATATAGCCTGATTTTTATATGTAATTTTAGGCAATTTGATTTCCATATTTAACTTAACCTCGCAATTGTCTGATTTGCTTTTTTTCAATCTTTCACTAAACTCTAATTCTAAAGACCCGGTATTGGAGATCTTTGTTCCTAAATATTTAAATGATTCTACCTTCCAATATTTCATCCTCCATTGCATACTCCGTTCTCTTCATCTCTGTCTTTCTTCTGTTTATCTTAAGCCAAATCTCTTGTGATAATTCATGTTTTGACGTTTTTACTGTATTAAAATAATTTATTGTTAACTTGTTCTTATCATTTATTTATTTCCTCATTTCCTTTCCTCAATGGGCTATTATTCCCTATTGGAGCCCTTGGGCTTATAGCATCTTGCTTTTCCAATTAGGGTTGTCGCTTGGCTGATAATAATAATAATAATAATAATAATAATAATAATAATAATTGGGAGAAGGTATGTGCTGCATGGAGATGTGTCGTTTTCCAATTTCCTTAAATTTCAAGTTTGTAGACCGAAATTAATTTAGAATTTACATTAACACTACTAAAATTTACCTCAAACTAAGGTAATTACCTTAAAAATTTAAACCCTGGTGTGAGCAGCCATGGCGGTTGGCAACAACCCAACGGTTATAGAGGAAGAGAGAGAAAGAGAGTAATGAGACGAGATCGAATAGATGAAAATGTAGGGGGTTGTAATGCAGGAAGGGGGAAGTACAGTGTAGAGAGAGATATAGGAACAATAAAGGAATGTAACGAAAGGATAAATTTACGAAAGAAGAGTGAATATGAGCGAAAGGGTGTTATGCAATTAAGCGGTGTGAGAGGGGAGTTTCAAGTGTAGGACGTAGAGGCGAACGACAGACAAAGCGGAAGCAAAGAATGAGAGGGAGTACGGTGACCGGGGAGGGATTTAAGAGGGGGAGGGGAGGAAGGAGACAGCATTCTGCCCTAACTTATATATCAATATATTAAACTATACAATTGTGGGATTAGCGTTGAGAGGGGATATATTATGACGGAAGAAAGTTTTTTTTTTTTCATCTTAAGCACATGAGAATCTGAAGGAAATTAGCAATTTAGATTTAGTCAAAGGATACTTTACACTTCCCTGATTAACTGGGTTTGCACAAGAATAGGGCTCCGTGTAGGATAGGATAGGGAAATGGATAGGCAGGGATAAGGAATTTCTGTAGAGCGTGCTTGTGTAAAAGGAATAGGTACCGTATAGTCCATGGGCCAGAAAGTGAAACCCTCCCCCCCCTAGGGAATTTTCACGACCCCCCTAGTTTTCTCCCTTAGGGTGTCCTTTATGCATATCCGGGTGTTTCCAAACACATAAATGTGGCAAAAAGGCAAAATTATCACTTTTTGTACAAACCGCACGCCAAATTTTCACATTTTCAGCCGCACTGACTTTGCGTCGCTTTATTGGCTCTAACTTCCTTAATATCCAAACTAAGTGAACATTTTTGGCACCAACATAATGCCAAGATCAAGAGCTACACAATGGTATATAATTATGTCCATAATTAATGATTAATACGTATTCCAGGGCCATTATTGTACCCCCTACCCTTAATTTTTGTTCGAAAATGGGCACCTGCAACTAGTTGCTACTGATACTGATGATATTGTTGAGGCATTTGGTTACATTTCTGTATTTGATTTTGTACATAATCTTATTTAGAATATTGCATATCAGTTTCGTTCACTAATTTCCCAAAATATGTGAATTAAGTGACAATAATCAATTGATTGTATAATGGCCACATATTATCAGCAATACCCACTTTTCTCCGTAACTTCTGTAAATTGTTACATAACTACACTATTTTTGTGTCAATAGATAACAATATATTCTCCAGCTTTCTGAAATTGGTTATGTGCACAAATTATGATGCATTTGCATTTCAGGCAAAGGATCCAATATCAACTGGTGATAATTAGTCAGCATGGCAGAACGTCCAGTTAGTTTACTGAAAAAGAAAAGTCAATGGAAAAAAATCTCTGCAGTGTGTGCCAAAAGGACTTACATTATACATTTTTCTGAACAGAAAACTGACAAAATTGTTCGAAAACTGACTGATGTGAGCTTTTAAAAGATCAAGGAATCAGTGCAGCTCCGCAAAGCTAGTGCTGATGCTTATGTGAAGATGGATGAAGTCTATGAAGAAGTTCCAGAGACGCTGAATGCAAATACCCATGGAATACACAGGAAGTGTTATCAAAAGTTTATAGACGTTGGTCATATAAAAAGTAGAAAACGACAACATCCAGTTGAAGATGACGAAGGGCCTTCAACTTCAAATCGAAAGCAAGTATCATCCTCATCAATTTTATTTCCTTCGGAGAGGTGTCAGAGGGTTTCCAACAAAGTGTGTTACAGAAACTGCAGCTGAGTCAATACTACAGGCTGCAAAGCATAAAAATGACTACACATTACTTGGAAAGATTGAAGGCTGTGACTTGCAAGCACGAGAGGCACATTATCATAATTCTTGTCGCAGAGATTACACTCGTAAGCAGGAGTGAAATGTTAATAAAGAGCCGGATCAGAGTGCTGTTGAACATTTAGCTGCCCATAGCGAAGCATTCTCCTACATCTGTGATTATGTTTTGCATCAAGGGGTGCAACGTAGAACGTGTGACAATGTTGAAAGAGAAATATTTGCTATATTTACAAGAACATCATCCATCAACTTACAATCCAAACTACAAAACCTATAAACTCAAGAATAAGTTGAAGAAACATTTTAGTCACAAGGTTAACTTCTGGGCACCCAAATACCGAAGTGAACTTATATATTCTGATCTCTAACCAGTTGGACAAGCAGTAAAAGCAGCATTTGAGATGCCTGCCTCTGAGGAAAGGTTTCTCCAGGAAGCAGCTATGATGCTCTGGGGACAACTGATGGATGCCAAAAGGAATGCAGCCGTACTACAGCAGCGCAGTTGATGTCCATAGAGAACAAACCACCACCAATCCTGATTAACTTTTTGTCGTAGCTTCTATGTGGGAAACCATTTAAAGATATTTCGTCAAAGATGGAGAGAATGGTTGATTCATGTGCTCAAGATGTATGTTATGCTATGAGCCGAGGAGAAAAGAAAATGCCTAAACATGTTCTTCTTGGAATAAAATATGACAGGAAGTGCTGAGCTCATTACACTGCTGAATCATTTCAGTCACTGTTAGTCATATTCCCAAGTGATGGAGCTAGAAACTGCCATATGTAACCAAATCAACACACAGGAATCCTTACTTCCCGCAGCCATATCATCCTGTATGAATAATGTAGTTCTCCACTTCAGCTGGGACAACTTCGACCTGTCTGAAAAAACACCATCAGGGGCTGGAACAAAACATGTAGCACATGGTATTGTGATTCAGGAGACATCTAGTAGTGCAAGTTGTGACATGAACAGGGAGCAGCCACCTCAGCAGTCAGGGAAGAGTAATAAAGAACTGCCACCTTGTTTCATGAGTAGGACTGAGCCTAATTTGAGAGTGGAACATGTATCTGTGACAATACCAGTTTCATTTCATGAATCCAAGGAATCAGACTTTGCTTGGACAATTGCAAGATTGTACAAATCTAATGAACAAAGTGTTCCTGGTTGGGCTGGATGGTTGTCACTGACTGGAAAAGGTGATTATGTTGAAGCCTGTGCTCAGTCTACAGTTGATTACATGGTGCCAGTACATAGGGCAATTACTGATAATGCCACAGTTCAGCACATACTCCGACTATGCCAGCAGACCACAAAGGATGTGCAGCAGGAGGTCACTATCGTAACTTTTGATCTAGCTGTAGTAATGAAAGCTTACTCTATCATGTGGCAAAACCCACGAGAATACAGTGGTGTTCTTATAAGGCTTGGGGCATTTCATACAATCTGCTTATACCTTGGAGTCATCGGGAAGATGATGTCCGCCACAGGCTTTAAGAACATCATTATTGAGGCTGGTGTATGTGCAAGTGGATCGATTGATCAAATGTTGAGGGGCAAACATTACAACCGTGCAATGAGTTTACAAATTGATGTATATTTTGTGTATAAGGACGAATGTACTCTCCTTACAAGTGAGGATGGATTGACTGTTCAGACCATGCAGGTGCAGGACCTATTTTCTTTACAGGAGGAAGCAGATACTCGGATCATTCTGCATTGCATCCATGCTGCCAAATCATTTAGGGCAGAAAAGGTGATTGTAGTCCGTTCACCAGATACTGATGCCTTCCTATTGCTGCTGAAGTTTTCTCAAGATATTGACCCATCTGTGTTATTTGATACTGGCGTTTCAAACAAGAGAAGACTAATTGATGTGAGAGCTGTTATTAGCAAACATGGTACAGATTACTGTAAACTCATGTACTCTTTTCATGTATTCACAGGATGCGATACAACAAGTGCCTTCGTTCGCCGAGGTAAACTTACACCAAAGAAGAACACTTGATGCCCATCCTGAATACCATTCAGCATTAATCTCTCTAGCAACCACTGCTGAACTTTCTGAAGAAACATTCAGTGAACTTGAACAGTTTGTCTGCTGTATGTATGGAAAGGCCAACTACAAAGACATAAACAAGCTGCTCTATGATATGTTTATAAAAAAATTCCAGCCCAAGAAAGGCCAAACTTTGTCCAGTTGTGATGGCATTGATCTGAGCTTGCTCCCACCATGCAGGTCATCACTGCACATGCATATCCTCAGATGCAACAACAAAGCATATGTTTGGAATAAGTCCAGTGTGCCATATCCAGATATACCAAGTCCAGTAGGCAAAGGCTGGAAACTTGATGACTCAGACAGCTGCAGACTGACTGGGTCAAAGGTTGTATACTGCCACAGGAACTCATTGATATCATGCTAGACAGAGAAGCTGACAGCGATGACGATTTGGATACAGAGGATATTGATATTAACAATCTAGCCAACAACATTTATGATGAAGAATCATGAATGCAATGTGTAAATTGTCAAGCTAGTTCTTTTCTGTAGTTGTCTGTTGCCAGTGACAAAGAGAGACTAACTAGGCCATCATACTCCACATATAATGATATTCATATGAACACAACTTCGCAGATTTCAAACATTGATGTAGACTTCCAAGTTCTTCACCATTTACTTGTTGGTATTAGTTGTCAGTTTAAGTTATAAATGACATTTGTCTTGGTTACATTTTTCTTATTCTACTGTTAATCAATGATTTTCTTGGTTCTCTCAGTGAATGACACCTGTCAGATATGAAAGTCAGACACACTGCAATAGGTAGTGTCCTACATTTATAGTTTTAGTCATATTTACTATGTTTGTGCATGCATATTCTTGATATAAGTATGTGGTGGCCACTCTACAGTGAAAAATGTCCAAGAAGTATACTTCTCTTCAAAGCATCTCCTTCTTTAAATGTTAGTAAAATACTCTTTTTTATAATAAATCATAAAGATAAATTGTTTTGCTGCCATTTGGTACCAGAAAGTAGAGATGATAGGGAAGATGAGGGTAGAACAAAGTTCCGTCAATTGAAATTTGGACTATTTTTAAGGATTGGGGGATACGTATCAGCAAATTAGATAATGGATTTCAGTAACAGATTAACTTTACATCATCAAGCTTGGTTGTATATGCTCCAAGCATTTGATTGGCACCAAAATAATGCAGATATGTCACGATTTACAGAAGTTATTAAGAAGCGTTCCCTACAAAGTAGGTATCAATAAAAATATGTGGTCATTATACAATCAATTGATTATTGTCACTTAATTCACATATTTTGGGAAATCAGTGAACGAAACTGATATGCAATATTCTAAATAAGATTATGTACAAAATCAAATACAGAAATGTAACCAAATGCCTCAACAATATCATCAGTATCAGTAGCAACTAGTTGCAGGTGCCCATTTTCGAACAAAAATTAAGGGTAGGGGGTACAATAATGGCCCTGGAATACGTATTAATCATTAATTATGGACATAATTATATACCATTGTGTAGCTCTTGATCTTGGCATTATATTGGTGCCAAAAATGTTCACTTAGTTTGGATATTAAGGAAGTTAGAGCCAATAAAGCGACGCAAAGTCAGTGCGGCTGAAAATGTGAAAATTTGGCGTGCGGTTTGTACAAAAAGTGATAATTTTGCCTTTTTGCCACATTTATGTGTTTGGAAACACCCGGATATGCATAAAGGACACCCTAAGGGAGAAAACTAGGGGGGTCGTGAAAATTCCCTAGGGGGGGGGGCGAGGGTTTCACTTTCTGGCCCATGGACTAGTAGGGAATGGAGGGGTGAGGTATGTGTGCTGTATGGGATAGGAGGGATAGGCTATCCTTACTGGATAGAGAAGGATAGGTTTGGACGTGTTGATTGTGAACGTCGTATGTCATATCAGAGAGATGATAATGTGAAAGAGATTGGTTACATCAGAGTTAATAATAATAATAATAATAATAATAATAATAATAACAATTATTATTATTATTATTATTTTTGGGCTCAAGCCATGGCGTCCTGATGGAAGGTTCCTTTTTGGTAGCTTCCTTGGGTAAATAACTACTAAGATATTCCCAGAGAATTTAACCACAGGTTATCACAGAATTCTAACTTCTGGAGCGAGTATCCTAAAGGTTTCCCTTTTAAGACATCGTAAATCAACAGGGGACGCATGTATTAACGCGCCACATAGCTATCTACACCCCGAACAGAGTTAAGGCTTCGGTGTGTAAAGGCAGAGAATAGCTGGGAGCCGTTCTATAGCTAATCTCATCCGTGGCTACTTTTGGTACTCGAGACGTAAACAAACGGGCGCCATTGCTTGAATGACGTCACGTTCGTCTTCATTCTTCTGCTAGTAGCTTGCCTTACTTAGACGGATTTTCCCTGTGCCATCTTTATCGCCTTGCATCCTTATTATGTCGCTACCTTCGGCCTCGCCTTCTTCTGGAAAGTTGAGTATAAGGTTCCAGTATTGTTTAGTTAAGCTCTGACCGTAAAGTAAATATTACTTTTCGAAATAATTGTTGTTTTGTGGCAGAGCTGTGCCTCTACCGGACCCGCCATTTTATGGCGTCGTTGTTTTTCTGCATACCTTATTTAGTTAGCCACAACAACGCTTCCGGCCTCAATTACTAATCGATAACATTAGTTTATTTAGTCTTCATAGCTAGGAACTTTTATATCGTGTTTTGACGCTTTTTTACCGGTCATCGATTGACCCTATACCAGTTGGCTACTATAGCCCCCAGGCCAGTGCGCCTAGATATCAGTGTTCATGCATGATTTATCAGTGATCCTAGGCTTATTTATGAAGATAGTGGCATTATTTTACAATACTATTGACTGTGATGCAAGTGTTTTCGCCTTCAGGGACCATATAGGGGATAGGTTAGTTAGTGTACCTTCCTAACCTAACCTACATATAGGACCCCTATATGCTCCCTTCATCCCCCTGCCCTTGGCATTCCCTCTGCGTAGCCTTGCTCCCCTTACCACGTAAAGGGATCAAGCTCTTACCAGAGTATTTTATCGCCTCTCAGTCCTCCCTAAGGGAATGAACCCCCCTTAGGGTTGCGCCTGAGAGTGAGGAACGGCTAATCTTTCCTCTATGGCTAGGACTAGTCTACGACTGTCCTGCGATAGCGATATGTCTTCTATCCTTCCTAGTTCAGGACGCTCAGCCCTGCTCTAGGTTAGGTTTTGGAAGGGTAATTCTGTTCCTTGCTGAAACTGTACCCATGCACCGTTTCAGTCAGGCTGCCTTACCTTAGGTTAGGGAGTGTCCTCCCTTCCTTAGTGGCCGCTCTGGTACAGAACCCCTTTCATGGAAGACTCTTCTCTTCTCCCCTCCCCACCTATCTCTTGTATAGCCTAGCCTATACTTAGGTTAGTCTATACCCATCTGTCCCCTGTCCTACAACTCCTCCTTAGGGTGGAGTGATAGGGCAACCTGGAGCTTCTGCGTACAGTCCGCTCTGGTACATATACCCTTCATAGTGTCCTATGGGTTTAGCCACTGGATGTGTTCTGTATACAGGGGTCTCCCCCTCTTTGGGTGTTCCCTAGCCCTCCCTTGGGCTACCCTAGCTCCCGGTCCTCTGCGGCCCCTGCTTCTGGGTGATAGAGCCAGCCTCTATCATGGGTACACCCTCTCAGGGGGGGATGTCTGGGAGTCCATGACTGGACTCCTTACATCCCTCCCCCTGTCTCTTTCACTATCTGGGTGCCGGTCCCTTGCCGCCTCCACTGTCGGTGATACCCACCTCCTACCTTGGTGACTCCCTCCATACCCCCCATGGCCGCCAGTCCTCCGTGTGCCGGGGGACTGCCGCCTGCCGATGGCTCTTCGCTTCCCTCATAGCTTGGCCGTCCGCCCGCCGACCGGCCACCGGAGTGCCGGCATCCACTGCCGGCAACCCGGTTCTGCTATAACTATCCTTGATCCTGTCACCACTCTGGCATTCTCCGGCTGCCGGAGCCGGCGCTCCCCCTGCCGGCGCGCCGCCGCTGTGCCAGCGGCCGCCACCCTGGTTTTACTCTTGACTTATACTGTCTGTACTAATGCCAGAAACTCTGCTGGAGCGGCCTCCGGCGTGCCGGACCCCCCCGGAGGCGTCAAGATGACTTGCACCCCCTTCTACTAGCTATCACCTCATACTGATAGCCCTACACTGCAACCAGATGGCCTGTTTACGTTAGTGGATCAGTACCCTGATACTGTTCTATTAGTAATCATGCTGTCCTTTTGCATTCTTCAGATTTCCAGCATGCTGCGTGTATCTTAGCGCGGCTGGTTGCCGGAAGCAGTTACCCTTGGGGATCCTTTAGCCCCCCAATTTGGGACTGAGTGACCTCAGTCCCAAACTTATCCTTGGTAATTCCCATGGAATTCCATTACCCTATGGATTCTGAGGGAATTCTATCCTATGCCTTCGGCCACTTCGGATTATCCAAGGATGAAGCTTACGGTAGCCAGCTGGGCGAGATGCATGGAGTATGTTTCTTTACTCTCTCAATCCTCTGCATCACACCCTTTATCAAGTTAAAATTAATGATTAATATTAACTTAGCTTAAGAGCCATTCTTATGACTCCCCCCATACTCATTTTCTCTTTCTTCCACAGGAGGAGCAGATGAAGTGTGACTTCGACTTCTGCGCTGTGAAACGCCCGCACTTCTACGGGCATACGGCTTGCAGGACTCACGCCCCTTGTGCTAACAAGAAAGGGGATTTGAAATTCTGGGACCCACTGAATTGTACGGTCTGTCAGGCTCACCTTGTTGATGCCTTCCATAACCCTCCCTCAGCGGAGGTCAGGGACACTTCTCGGGAGAAGCTACGCAAGTGGGTGCGTGGCTTCCAGAAGAATGCCACCGGACCGTACCTGGCCACTGAAGAATTGAGGTCACTTCTGTTCCCTAAGGCCTCCCCTGATTCGGTGGTACCCAAGGATTCGATCCCCACTGTCCAAATTACAGTGGAACCTGATGTAGTCATGGCCCAGTCCATGCACGAGTGCCGCCTGGATTCCGAAGATGACGAACACATGTCGGATGTCTCGGAAGACACGGAGAAGACCCTTATGGCTCAAGGGGCTGAAGATGATGAAGACCAGGTGGAATACGCCGAGTCGGAGCAAGAGGTCGCTCCTCCTTCCATCACCGCCCCTACTCCTACACCGACGGAAGTGTCTCTCCCGTCTACCTCCACTACCCCGGAACCCTTGCCATCCACCCAAGAGATGCTCCGGATGATTAAAGCCATCATGGACGACAGGCTGAAGGAGAATCAGGAGTTCATCAGGTCTATGATAGGATCCAAAGAACCGAAGAAGATCTCGGTTAAGGATCTCCTCGCTTGCTCACATGCCAACCCATGGAGGTATGCTGAGCATATGGTCATAGCGACCGGCAGGATCTTCGTCAGTGACAAGATCGGCACGGTCCCCCTGGAAGACGTGGAGTTCTTCCCAAATTTCGAGGCCTACCCGGACTGTTACGTCCGACTTCGCTCTGAACCTGCCTCTAAAGAAGAGACCGAACCGAAAGAGGAGATAGTGTTCGATCTCGCGAAGGCCCAGGCTATGCTAGCCAACACTTTTAAAAGTAGGGGTTTTACCTGCTCAAAGCTTCCGGCCCTGAGCAAGAAGCACCCTACCTACGTTGCACCTGAGAATGCAGTCCTTCCATTCATGGAAAAGGCCTTCACTGCGTGCCTCAAGGCTGTGGAAGAGGGAAAAGCCTGCCCTGCACTGGAGGAGTGCAGACCCTTCTCCATAGTCACTCCCCCCGACGCTCGACACTGGAAGGACATCCAGCATACTTTCGTGGTGGGAAAGCTAGATCCTGACGTCGCCGGACGTCAGTTTAATGAAGACCTCCCGAAACTCAACGATCACCTCCTTCGTCGGGAACAAGATACGAAGGAGAGGCTCGCAGCATCCATGTCCCACCAGGTCCAACTGGACATCATGGCCTGTGACACCACAGTACCAGACCACTACATGGTACTTGCCAAATCCCACATGGCAACCCTGGTGAAGGACATGTACCACTTCATGAAGGCTCGGAGAGCCTGTCGTGAATTCGTGTTCGCAGGTGCCACTGTGAAACATGAACCCCGGAGGCTGATTTCCTCCAACATCTGGGGCAAACACCTCTTTCCTTCTGACCTTGTGAAGGAAATTACCGACAAAGCCGCCACGGAGAATAGGAACCTTCTCCACAAGTGGGGCATGTCAAAGAAGAGGAAATCCTCTCAGGACGACGGACCTCAACCTAAGAGGAAATCCTCCAAACAGAAACCCCAGCAACGTCAACCAAGACGTCAGTTTCCGGGACCCGCTACCTCCCAAGTGGCAGCTCAGCCACAGCCGACCTTTCAGCTGGTCACCCAACCGGTCTTGTCACAGTCACCGGTTTTCACCCCTGCTTTCGAGCAACAGACGACTACCTTTCGTCCCAAAGGTAGAGGCTCAAGCAGAGGTGCAGGCAGAGACGCGTCTCGCCGTCCCTCCCGAGGCAGAGGAGGAAAGGGAGCTAGCGGCCGAGGCAACAAGCCCTCGGGACACCAGAAGCAATGAAGTGCTTCCGGTGGGAGGAAGACTCCGCCAATTCCAGGATCGTTGGACCTTCGATCCCTGGGCACACAGCATCGTCAAGAAGGGTCTAGGCTGGAGTTGGACTCAACCACCCCCAACATTCCAGCAATTCTTCCAACAATCAACCCCCCTTCTGGAAGAATATGTCCTAGATCTCTTGAACAAGAAGGTGATAAGGAAGGTAAAGTCCACCAGGTTCCAAGGGAGACTGTTTTGTGTCCCCAAGAAAGACTCCGACAAGCTCAGAGTCATTCTGGACTTATCCCCCCTCAACAAGTTCATAGCGAACGACAAGTTCAAGATGCTGACTCTTCAACAGATAAGGACCCTTCTGCCTCGAGGTTCTTACACGGTCTCCATAGACCTGGCGGATGCCTACTGGCACATTCCGATGAACCATCACGCTTCCTCCTACCTAGGATTTCGACTCCAAAGGAAAAGCTACGCCTTCAGGGCCATGCCCTTCGGCCTCAATGTGGCTCCTCGGATCTTCACAAAGCTGGCGGACGCCATAGTACAACAGCTCCGCCTCCGAGACGTCCAGGTGATGGCCTACCTCGACGATTGGCTAGTTTGGGCTCCATCGCCCGAGGATTGTGTAAAATCCTGCAACAAAGTCACCCAGTACCTAGAACACCTGGGATTCAAGATAAACGCGAAGAAATCTCGCCTCTCTCCAGCTCAGAAGTTCCAATGGTTAGGAATCCATTGGAACCTTCAGTCACACCGCCTTTCCATTCCCCAGAAGAAAAGGAAGGAAATAGCAGGGTCTGTCAAGCGACTACTGAAATCCAAGCGGATCTCAAGACGCCAGCAGGAACGAGTTCTAGGCTCTCTACAGTTCGCCTCAGTAACAAACCCAGTGCTTCGTGCACAGCTAAAGGATGCCGCGGGAGTCTGGAGACGTTCTGCATCCATCGCTCGAAGAGACCTCAAGAGACGGCTCCCAAACAGACTTCGACTTCTCCTCAAGCCGTGGTCGGAAGCAAAGGCCCTGAAAAGGTCCATTCCTCTTCAACACCCACCTCCATCACTCAACATCCACACGGACGCTTCGCTGGAGGGTTGGGGAGGTCACTCCCACCAAAAACAGGCTCAAGGCACATGGTCTCCCCTGTTCAAGACGTTCCACATCAACATCTTGGAGGCCATGGCGGTCCTTCTAACTCTGAAGAAACTCTCCCCGCCTCCCTCGATCCATATTCGTCTAACCCTAGACAACTCGGTGGTAGTTCGATGTCTCAATCGCCAAGGCTCAAGATCGCCCCAGATAAATCAGGTGCTTCTCCCAATCTTCCGTCTGGCAGAGAAGAAGAAATGGCACCTGTCTGCAGTTCACCTACAAGGATTCCGCAACGTGACAGCGGACGCTCTATCTCGGACAAACCCGATAGAGTCGGAATGGTCTCTAGACGCAAGATCATTCTCCTTCATCTCCCACCAAGTCCCAGAACTTCAGATAGATCTCTTCGCAACGAGCGACAACAATCAACTTCCTCGGTACGTGGCCCTGTACGAGGACCCCAAGGCAGAAGCAGTGGATGCCATGTCACTGGACTGGAACAGATGGCCCAAGATCTACCTGTTCCCTCCCACCAACCTTCTGCTGAAAGTCCTCTCCAAGCTGAGAACCTTCAAAGGGACAGCGGCCCTAGTGGCTCCCAAGTGGCCCCGGAGCAACTGGTACCCCCTGGTCCTGGAGCTGCAGCCCAAGCTGATCCCTCTCCCGGGCCCAGTTCTCTCCCAACAAGTACAGAAGTCGACTGTCTTCGCTTCATCATCGAAAATCAAGGACCTTCATCTCATGATTTTCTCTCCCTAGCCGCAAAGAAGAGGTTTGGGATCTCGAAGAAAAGTCTAGACTTCCTCGAGGAATACAAGACCGAATCCACAAGACGGCAATACGAATCATCTTGGAGAAAATGGGTCTCTTTCGTCAAGACAAAAAATCCTAAGGAAATCACAATTGATTTCTGCATGTCCTTCTTCATTCACCTTCATGGACAGGGATTAGCAGCCAATACGATTTCAACTTGCAAATCAGCCTTGACTAGACCAATATTGTATGCCTTCCAAATTGATCTGTCCAGCGACATCTTCAATAAACTACCGAAAGCATGCGCTCGTCTACGCCCAGCACCCCCACCGAAACCGATCTCCTGGTCATTGGACAAGGTGCTCCATTTCGCCTCCAACTTAGATAATGATTCATGCCCTCTCAAGGATCTGACTCAGAAAGTTATATTTCTCTTTGCTCTTGCCTCAGGAGCCCGAGTCAGCGAAATAGTGGCATTATCAAGAGAAGAGGGTCATATCCTGTTTACTGATTCAGGAGACATTACCCTCTCCCCGGATCCGACGTTTCTCGCCAAAAATGAATTACCCACCAAAAGATGGGGCCCCTGGAGAATATGCCCCCTGAAGGAAGATGCCTCTTTATGCCCAGTAGAGAGCCTCAAGGTCTATTTTCGCAGAACTTCGAACTTTGGTGAAGGCCAACTCTTCAAAGGAGAAACATCGGGCAGCGACCTGTCACTGAAACAATTAAGAGCGAAAATCACCTACTTCATTCGCAGAGCGGATCCCGACAGTACACCCGCTGGTCACGATCCTAGAAAAGTTGTATCGTCTCTGAATTTCTTTCAGAGTATGGACTTCGAAAGCCTTAAAAGTTTCACAGGCTGGAAGTCCTCGCGTGTTTTCTTCAAACATTATGCGAAACAAGTGCACGAAGTCAAACATTTTGTGGTAGCCGCAGGTAGTGTTATGAAACCTGCACCTAACTCTGCATAGAACAGTGAGTTACTTGGGACTCTAACTCTTCGGGTGCCTATGTTGACCCTCGAGTGATATATAGTGATGTCGAAAACACTTAGTGCTTTCTTATAACTGTTCTTATCCCAGGTGAAATGTCATAGTTGTCACACAAGTGCCGCATGCCTAGAGCATGATGTGTTTTAATTAAAGACTAACGTTCCTCGAGGACGAGTGCCTACTAATACATTTGAAATTCCCTTTCAGATTCAAGAGCAAGTCTTTATTACTATGTACATTATAATTTCTGTAAATTAACTTTACTTATTGCTGTAATTCATTTAATTTCTGCAACTGTGAAATAAAATTTCTATTTCATTACTTGTGCGTCTCAATCCGCTCCTACTTACTATGAAATACATGCCTGTCATAGTTTTATTATCCCCTTTCCTCATGGTTCATGGAGATTTTAAGGTCCTAACCCTTATTTTATATTCACTCTTACAAAGTAATATTCCAATACGAATGCTTACTCTTCATACCCTGGAGACGAAACCAACCTTCTCAGCACACAGTGTCCAACCACCACCTGTCTGCCTTCCAGAATGTTCCGATACGAATGCCAACCATTCAGTCTCGTCTCCAAGTTCTTCAGGTTCTTCTAACAAGGTGAATAGCCCTTCAATAACCACTTTGACCTCGGCATGGCCCGTGGGAACTTCACTGCCAAGGGGGGCAGGAAGATTCTTCCCTACGGTTCTTTATTAAGATTACTATGCTAATTTGTTCAAAGCCCTTGGCACTTACCAATAGGGGAAAATCTACCACGATACATTGATTCTCTGGTATTCTTCCATCAGGACGCCATGGCTTGAGCCCAAAAAACGGATTTTGAGCGAAGCGAAAAATCTATTTTTGGGTGAGATAGCCATGGCGTCCTGATGGACCCTCCCTGCTACTTCGTCCAGTTTTTAGGTCCCGCCCTGCTCTGCTGTATCATGGTGATCGGCAAGCAACTGGCTTCAGGATGAAGACGAACGTGACGTCATTCAAGCAATGGCGCCCGTTTGTTTACGTCTCGAGTACCAAAAGTAGCCACGGATGAGATTAACTATGGAACGGCTCCCAGCTATTCTCTGCCTTTACACACCGAAGCCTTAACTCTGTTCGGGGTGTAGATAGCTATGTGGCGCGTTAATACATGCGTCCCCTGTTGATTTACGATGTCTTAAAAGGGAAACCTTTAGGATACTCGCTCCAGAAGTTAGAATTCTGTGATAACCTGTGGTTAAATTCTCTGGGAATATCTTAGTAGTTATTTACCCAAGGAAGCTACCAAAAAGGAACCTTCCATCAGGACGCCATGGCTATCTCACCCAAAAATAGATTTTTCGCTTCGCTCAAAATCCGTTTATTATTATTATTATGTCTTGCTAAGCTACACCCCTAGATGGAAAAGCAGGATCCTATAAGCCTAGAGGTCCCAATAGGGAAAATAGCCGAGTGAGGAAAGGAAACACGGGAAGATAAGATATTATGAGAACAGTAACATTGAAATAAGTATTTCCTATATAAACTATAAATACGTTAACAAAACAAGAGGAAGAGAAATAAGATAGAATAGTGTGTCCGAGTGGACCCTCAAGCAAGAAATTGGTTATATCAGAAAGATGATAATGTGAAAGAGATTGGTCATATCAGCGTGATAATAATGTGAAAAAGATGGATTATGTAATGAAATTATGCTAATTGGGAATAACATTTTCCTGCTAATTAAAGTAATAAGTTTGTGTGGGTATTGGCCTATGCAAAATTCTTGAGTTTGCATGAATAATTAAATGGACAATTTAACTAAAGAACGTAGGAGAGAAGAATGGGAGGCTTAATGTGGATAAGGGGAATAGATATAAGATAAAAAAGGAATAGGGAGAGGGTAGGTTAAGAAAAGGGACAAAAGTTAATGAAAATTTAAGTGCAAATGCCTTAGATTCACCCTTAGACCTATGTTAGTGTAATTGTGAATAACAATTGTACCGATAGACTTATAGGGTAAACTTGTAGATTGTACAAGATGATAAGGAAAGTTTTTAACATATTATGAAAGAGCGGGATATGTAAATTTGAATGTATTTATTTTATGGTGTATCTGTCTAGGCCTACAGCTGTAGCATGCCTACAGTGTCTTTGTCTCTGTATTTGAATTGTCTCTTTATGTAACCTGTTATGTTTTGTGTTTTCTTTTCAGCTTTTATGTTTTATTTGGTGAACTTCAAATCCTTGCTGATGATAATACAGAGAGAGAGAGAGAGAGAGAGAGAGAGAGAGAGAGAGAGAGAGAGAGAGAAAGAGAGAAAGAGAGAGAGAGAGAGTAGGAGGCCCACGATAAATAATATATATAGTATATCAATCAATTTTTATGATTTTGTCCAAAACGCCTCCTAGTTCTTACACCCTTCCCCAAACTATACAGAGAGAGAGAGAGAGAGAGAGAGAGAGAGAGAGAGAGAGAGAGAGAGAGAGAGAGAGAGATCCAACTATCAATTATTACATTCCCTAAGTCTTAACAGATGACGCATGAATATACAGATATCAAAATATAGTTCATTCAGGTGCTCTCTCTCTCTCTCTCTCTCTCTCTCTCTCTCTCTCTCTCTCTCTCTCTCTCTCTCTCTCTCAACACATATTCGACTGATGAAATTCTTAGCAAAAGCTTACATTTGATGAATTGATACAAATTTACCAAAAAAGTTGGCACACACTTACTATTATTATTAGCTAAGCTATAACCCTAGTTGGAATAGCAGGATGCTATAAGCCCAAGGCCTCCAACAGGGAAAATTAGTCCTGTGAAGAAAGGAAATAAGGAACTAGATAAATGATATGAAAAATAACGAACAATTAAAAAAAAGTGACATCATAACATATTTTAATTATAAACTATAAAAAGACTTAGATCAGTCTGTTCAACATAAAAACATATTTAAATTCCTGTCACGTATGGCAGAGGCAAGGGACAGTGACTTTGCCCTATCAAGCAGGACAATGCCCTACATACTGACCATATTACATCTGATCAACGCTCAAGCACCCTCTCTGCCCAAGCTAGGACCAGGGAGGGCCAGGCAATGGGTGCTGATGACTCAGCAGATAGACCTATAGGCTCCCAAGAACCCACCATCCCTAGCTCACAAGGATGGCAAGGTTGCAGTGACCAAAGGAACTGACGATTTTGATCGGGACTCGAACCCCAGTCCAGCAGAACACAGAACACCAGAAGGAGCGTTTCCGATAGGTGACTGCAACCCTTATTCAGCAAATTGATGTGAATGAATTTCTGTTTTTGATATAGTCATTATTTCCTTTAAACTAAGATCATGACCAACAGGTGGTTTGGCGTCTAGGTAGTATGTTGGCCAGGCCACTCACTGTTCATCCGTTGAGATACCACATTGGATACCTCTCTGGTTACGACTCATTTTTTCCTTTGCCTACACATACACCGAATAGTCTGGCCTATTCTACACACGTTTTCCTTTGTCCTCATACAACACTGAGATTACCAAACAATTCTTTTTCTCTTAAGATGTTAACTACTGCAATGTAATTGTTCAGTGACTACTTTCCTCTTGGTAAGGGTAGAAGAGACTTTAGCTATGGTAAGCAGCTCTTCTAGGAGAAGGACACTCCAAAATCAAACCATTGTTCTCTAGTCTTGGGTAGTGCCATAACCTCTGTACCTTGGTCTTGCATATTCTATCTAATTTCTCTTCCTCTTATTATTTTGAAGGTTTTATAGTTTATACAGTATATGAAAGATTTATTTCAATGTTATTCTTTTCCTTTATGTCATTTCCTCACTTGGTTATTTTTCTTGTTGGAGCCCTTGGGCGTATAGCATCATACGGATGTAGCTTAGAAAGTAATAATAATAATAATAATAATAATAATACCCACAAGGTCTTGGTGGCTAAGTCACAAGGTTTACCGAACATGATTTGTGCCGGGGAACACTTTAGTAATGAAATAACATACCAGGGTTATAAATGTAAAGTTTGTGTGGATGTAGAGAGAGAGAGAGAGAGAGAGAGAGAGAGAGAGAGGGAGAGAGAGAGAGAGAGAGAAATATGGCATGCAAATATGTATTGAAAAATCAAATAAGAAAAGTCAAAATCGATTATTGCATAATATAACTCTTCTACATTTGCGCTGGAAAAGTAATTTTAAAGGCTCCACTCTTGCTTCAGTCATGATAGAAAAAAATCCCTATGTACAATAACGGGCTAAAGTTCACACCATAAATACATTTCCCAGTATCACCGAATAATATTCCTATAGAATTATACTTTTTCCTTATATTTGTAATTTTGCCGAGACACTGATCAGACCAAAGGCATGAACACCCCAGCACCTAGACCGAACTGAAACCGAACCGAGACTGAACCGAGTGTGAATGAACCCTAAGCATTCAAAAAATCACTTTCTAGGGTTCAAATCATAATAATCATTATTGCAAGCTAGGCCAAGGTACAACCCAAGTTGGAGAAGCAGGATGCTACAAGCCCAATGACTCTCATATATTCTCATAGGGTCAATATCCTTTGATCTATGTTTGAAACGTTCCTCTAGGCCAGTATATATACAATATATATATATATATATATATATATATATATATATATATATATATATATATATATATATATATATATAACAAATGCAATTGTTTCTAGTCCACTTCCGGACAAAAGGTTCAGACATGTCCTTAATCAAATCTGGGATTTGGACATTTTCCTCACCACGCTGTACACTGCGGATTGGTGATGGTGGGAGACTGAAGCCTGATATTACTATTCCAAAATCAGAATGAGATAAAATACATATCAAAACAGAATATTATTTTGGATCTAGAAAACAACTTTTTGTCGTATGGTTGGAGAGAGAGAGAGAGAGAGAGAGAGAGAGAGAGAGAGAGAGAGAGAGAGAGAGAGAGAGACTTTATCTCCTAACAGTTTTTTTTTCAGTAGGGATAACTGCAGAAAAAACACCCGTTATAGTGTCCACCAGCATTGGTGTGAATTAAAACCCCGCTATAATGCTAACCCATATCTTTTGAATATGAATTTGAAATGTTTTCCTTCGTGTTCAGTATTTATCTAAAGTTTGGGGATCTGGCCAATAATGTATTATTATTATTATTATTATTATTATTATTATTATTATTATTATTATTATTATTATTATTATTATTATTAACTGTTGTCTTTTGGTTTGAATATATTTAAAAAAAACCTAATAATTGGTAGTTGAATCGGTAGAGCTTCAAAAGTTCAGACTTGCAGCAAATCTTATTATGTTGAACAGACTGACATAAACCTTTTTATAGTTTATATATGCAATATATGTTTTGAATTTGTTACTGTTTTTATAATATTTTATTTTATTGTTCATTATTTCTCATATCGTTTATTTATTTCCTTATTTCCTTTCCTCACTGGACTATTTTTCCCTCTTGGATCCCTTAGGTACAGTACAGTATATTAGTCTTTGTTAGGCCGAGGAAAACTGAGGAAACACTAGGCGTATTGCATATATATATATATATATATATATATATATATATATATATATATATATATATATTGATCATAAACTCACTAACATTTCTGTTTCCATACCTACTGTAGCTTTGGTTGGTTGTAAGTTTATTTACACATTAAAGAAAATGTTATGTCTTAAGAGCTAAAGAACATCTTTTAACCATTTCCTGTTATGATTGATTTAACAATAGCAATAATAAAAATTATTATATAACCTTTTTTTTCAAATTGTTTTCATAAAACTTAGCGTATGGATGTATGTATGCACGTATGCATTGAGAAGCCTTTTCAACTTAAGTTTCAAAATGTGTCATCTTGTACTAACGGTGGATCCTCCACCACCTAACTGAAATATAATTTTCAATGGTAGTAAAGATGGAATATACTTTGCAGGACAAAGGCCTCAGACATGTCCTTATTCATAACTTAGGGGTGGTCAGTTTTCATCACCACGGTGACAAGTGCGGATTAGTGATGGTGGGAGACTTTAGTCTGCTCGCTCACTGCAAACCAACCTGGTATAGGTGGCCAAGACTTAGTACAGCTTTGCTGATCATGGCGATACACAAACCCTTTTCATCACGCTAAGGTATCCCCGCTTAGATAGGATATATATATATATGTATATATATATATATATATATATATATATATATATATATATATGTGTGTGTGTGTGTGTGTGTGTGTGTGTATCATAAAACAGGAAGGAAGGAAACAGTTGCCGACTGGCTACCCAAAATTCTTCTCAAAATGTAAAGAAGAAAACTTTTCCATCCACCTTTAAAACATAAATAGAAATTTACAGGCTCAACATATCAAGTACAGATTGACCACTGAAATTGAAACGCCATCAACCGTAATCGGCTCAAGATACAACGCTGACATCCCCTCCCCCCCCCCACACACACACACCTCTACCACACGCGTACCGCTATGCAACTTCCCCACAACTTTTTCTCAATTGTTAAATCATATATTTTCATATTTGCTTCTTTATATATATATATATATATATATATATATATATATAATTATATATATATATATATGTAATATATATATTATATAAATATTATATACATGTATATATATATATATATATATATATATATATAACGGATTTTGAGCGAAGCGAAAAATCTATTTTTGGGTGAGATGGCCATGTCGTCCTGATGGAAGTTCCTATAGGGTAGCTTCCTAGGGTATATTACAACTACGGCGATATTCCCAGAGAATTTACCTTAAGGTACCAGAATTCTAACTCCTGGAGCGAGTATCCCTTGTGAAAGGGATATCGCGACATATCAGAGGACGTATTCTAGACACGTCACATGGCAATCTACGACCTGAACAGAGATTTCGTCTCGTAGGAGGTGATTGACGAGATACGAATTCGGGAAAGAAAAAGGGGAGCCGCTCCCCAGGCTTCCCTATCCCCCGATTCGTATGCGTGCCTGGCGCCAATCCTGGCGCCATCTGTATTCCTTGTAGCGTACACGAGGTGCTACAGATACTGTATGTAGGGAGGGGTCCTACAGCCCTTTCTTAGAAAGGCAAGGGCGGGTCCATCAGGACGACATGGCCATCTCACCCAAAAATAGATTTTTCGCTTCGCTCAAAATCCGTTTTTTGGGCTCAAGCCATGTCGTCCTGATGGAAGTGTACCAGAGCATTACTGTATCTGTGGATTCTCAGAACGTGCCGTACTCCCCGGAGGTAATTTTTTTTTTTTCCCGGTCGACTAGACCTAGAGACCTAAGATGTTACCGTTATACATCTTTTCAACTAACTATAAACTATGTTAGAGCTTCCTGCCCCCTACAGGGAAGAGTCCTACTAGACTCTGGAAAAGTCTCGAAGAGTACATATATCTATGTATGAATACCAGGCAAGCTAATATAGTGGTCTCGCCCTATATTAAGTAAAGTATAGTTTGTAAAGGGCCACTGCGTCAATATGAAATATCGACCAGTTTTCCGCACAATACTTGTATTGGACAAAGGTTTTATATCTGCATAGGAGGAAAACCAATGCAACATAGCTTGCATAAAGGGACAATTCTATTAGAATTATCCCAGATAAGGTACATAGAATGAATGCTCAATTATACCAATAAATTGACACAGGTGAAGGAGACGCAAGGTTCTCAAGAACCAGATTATTGACAGGCAATAAATAGACAGGTTAACCACAATTATATATATATATATATATATATATATATATATATATATATATATATAAGAAGAGGATAACCCAAAACTTTAAGCATAAGTATGATAGTAAACAGAGCTTGTTTGTCTGAAAGAAAAAACATTAGATGCCACTTTTAAGATACCGAGGTATCAAAGTCATAAAAGCCTGTATTACAAATCAATGACATTAGCGTTAGAAACGCTCGGCACACATGTCTGCACTTATGCTAGGTTCACCTTCGGAAATGGAACAGTCTGGATGGGCAACACAGTGCCCTCACTTAGTTTGTAGTACAGTATGTAACTACACACTCACCCTGGAATTAATCGTCCCAATTAAGACCACTGTTCCTCGCAGAGTTAAACAGTAGGGTTAACACCGCGACCCACTGCTACCACAGATCTCTTTTAGTTCCTCTACTTGCTTCGCATAGTGGCGAAAGAACACTCTGGAAGACTTCCAGCCAGTGTATGAACGGAGATGTTCAAAATCCATACAATTAAAGAAATTTAAGAATGAGGCAACTTTCCTCGGATCGTGACTTGCGGGTGTATTGTCAGGATCCGCTCTGCGAATAAAATATGTGATTTTCGCTCTGAGTTGGTTCAGAGATAAATTTGAGCCTGATGTTTCTCCCCTGAATAGTTGACCACCCTTGAAGTCTGAAGTTCTATGAAGATAGACCTTTAGGCATTCTACTGGACATAGAGATGCATCTTCTTTCAGAGGGCAGATCCTCCAGGGACCCCACCTGTTGGTGGGTGACTCATTCTTGGCGAGAAACGTAGGATCCGGAAACAGGTTCAGTTCTTCCCCATCCAGGAACTGAACACGACCTGCCTCTCTCGAGAGGCTACAATCTCACTAACCCTGGCCCCGGACGCGAGTGCAAAATAGGAAAATAACTTTTTGTGTCAAATCCTTTAACGCACACTCTTCATTGCTCAACAGAGAAGCGAAATGAAGAACTTGTCTAAAGACCATGAAATGGGCTTTGGAGGTGCTGAAGGTCTGAGCCTAGCACAGGCTTTCGGGACTTTATTAAAGATCTCGTTACCTAGGTCGACCTGGAAGGCATATAGAATGGGTCTTGTCAAAGCAGACTTACACGCTGAAATCGTGTTCGCTGCCAACCCTTGACCATGGAGGTGGGGAAAAAAGATAAGCAGAAGTCTGTCAAGATCTCCTGCGGAATCTTCGCCTTGACAAAAGGCCACCCATTTTCTCCAAGATGACTCATATTGCCTTCTAGTAGATTTGCATTTATATTCCTCAAGGAAGTCTATACTGGCTTTCGAAATCCCGAAACGCTTTCTCACCGCTAGGGAGAGAAAATCATGAACTGCAGGGTCAGGGTTTTCTGTAATGAAGCGCAGACAGTTGACTTCTGGACTCGCTGGGTCAGAACTGGATCTGGTAGTGGTACAAACTTCAGCTACAGTTCCAATGCCAGGAGGAACCACACGCTGTTCGGCCACTTGTGGGCCACTATTGCCGCTACCCTTTGAAGGATCTCAGTTTGTTGAGGACCCTCAACAGAAGGTTGTGAGGAGGGAACAGATAAATCTTGGACCATCTGTTCCAGTCGAGGGACATCGCGTCCACTGCTTCCGCTAAGGGGTCCTCGTACGGGGCACGTACAGGGGCAACTTCTTGTTGTCTTTCGTCGCAAAGAGGTCTATCTGCAGTTCTGGGACTGATTCAGAATGAAGGAGAATGATCCTGCGTCTAAGGACCATTCCGACTCTATCGGTGTGAACCTGGATAGAGCGTCCGCTGTCACATTGCGGACTCCTTGAAGGTGAACTGCCGACAGGTACCACTTCTTCTTTTCCGCCAATCGGAAGACGGCCAACATCACCTGGTTGAGAGGTGGTGACCTCGATCCTTGTCGATTCAAGTATCTTACAACTACCTAGCTGTCTATTACCACTTTATGTGGAACGAATGACGCGGGGAGACTTTCTTTAAGGTAAGGAGCACTGCCCTAGCTTCTAGAAAGTTTTATGAGAAAGGTCTTGAATAGCCTGGACCAAGTCCCCTGGACTTTTTTCCGATGAGAGTGACCTCCCCATCCCTCCTTTGAGGCGTCTGAGTGAATCGTCACCGACGGGGGAGGTGGCTGAAGAAGAACCTGACTTCTTTAGATGTCTGGCTTGGGACCAAGGCCTGAGAAGAGTACTTAGCCGAAGCGGCTGGTCTTCTCAGATCTCTTCACGCGTTTGATGCATAACTTCTCCAAACTCCGATTGCATCCTTTAGCTGTGCTCTTAGCACTGGGTCTGTTACCGAAGCAAACTGGAGAGAGCGCAGTACTCTCTCCTGCTCGTGTCTTGATATCCTTTCGGAATCTTGAAGTCTCTTGACAGAACCCGCTATCTCCTTCCTTTTCTTCGCCGGGGTGGAGAAACGGTGTCACAAAAGGTCCCAGTGGATCTTAGCCACTGGAACTTTTGAGATGGAGAAAGTCGAGACTTTTTCTGTTGATCTTGAAGCCTAGGTACTCTAGGAACTGGATCACTTGACTGGAAGCTTGCAAGCATTCTGTCTCGGATGCTGCCCACACCAACCAGTCGTCCAGGTAGGCTACTACCTGAATTCCCTTTAGGCGAAATTGTTTGAGAGCTACGCTCGCAAGCTTCGTAAAAATCCTTGGGGCTATGTATAGCCCGAATGGCATGGCTCCGAAGGCGTATAGTCTTCGTTGTAGCCTGAACCCTAGGTAGGGGGAGAGTCGATGGCTAATTGGAATGTGCCAGTAGGCGTCTGACAAGTCTATAGAGACGGAATATGCCCTCTTGGGCAGTAAGGTCCTTATGTGTTGCAGTGTTAGCATTTTGAATTTGCAATTCACTATGAACTTGTTAAGTGGCGACAAGTCCAGAATGACTCTGAGCTTTTCCGAGTCTTTCTGGAACACAAAACAGCCTCCCTTAGAAATTGATGGGCTTCACCCTTTTTCTCCAACCGTTCTTGAACTTACTCCTCCATAACGGGGGTGGAGTGTTGGAAAAAACCGAAGGTACGGGGGTGGAGTGCTGTACCAGCTCCCGCCCAGTCCATTCTTGAGTAGGCTGTGGGCCCAGGGATCGAAGGTCCACCGATCCCGAAATTTCAGAAGTCTCCCTCCTACCGGTATCACCTCACTTGGACTGCCGTCCTGAGGTCTTGCCTTCCTGACCACGACCACCCCTGAATCCCCTTCCCCTTGAGGGGCGTCTAGACGAGCCTCTGGCTGCTCCTCTAGGCTTTGCTCGAAAGGAAGTAGACTGCCCTTCGAACGCTGGGGTGAATGCCGTGGACTGTGTCGACACGGCCTGGGGTACCCACTGAAAGGTGGTCGGGGTTTGTGCCACGATTTGGGGCACTGGGGGCAATGGCAATTGCAGTTGCTGTTGCTGTCTAAGAGGCTTGGCTGGCCGAGACGGTAGCCTAGTCCTCATAGTCTTCCTCTTTGGTTGAGGACCCTCATCCGGGGAAGACTTTCTTTTGATAGTCAGGCCCCACTTCTGGAGAAGGTTTCTATTCTCCGAGGCGGCTTTATCAAAAACTTCTTTGACCAAGTTGGTAGGGAAAAAGGTCTTTTCCCCAAATGTTGGAGGAGATTAGTTTCTTTAGCTCGTGCCTCACCGTAGCCGAGGTAAACACGAACTCCCTACAAGCTCTCCTTGCCTTGACGAAGCCATAAAGGTCCTTCGTCACTGTGGCCAGATGAGGCTTGGCCACTACCATGAACATTTCATGGACCTTGGGGTCACTTGCCATCGTCTCGAGAGTAGTGTGAAGAGACATTGAGGCAGTCAGTCTTTCTTTTGTATCGAACTCACTTCGCAAAAGAAAGTCAGACAGCTTAGGGAGGTCCTTACCGAACTGACGTCCGGCAATATCAGCCTCCAACTTTCCCACTGAGAACGTAAGATGGACGTCCTTCCAGTCTTTGTGGTCCATAGGCAGGGCCAGCGACAAGGGTTTACACTCCTCTAGGGAGGGGCAAGACTTGCCGGCCTCGATTGCTTTTAGTACAGCCAGAAACCCTTTCTGTAAAAGGGGGAAGGCTCTAGTAGGCGAGGACACAAAGGAAGGGAGCTTCCTATTCAATGCAGCTACCTTTGAGTTAGAGAAGCCCCTCTCTTTCATCGAGGATGAAAGTAGAGCTTGAGCCTTAGCATGGTCCATCACTATGACCTCCTTCGGCTCTGTCTCCTCCTTTGAAGCTGGTTCCTTCCTCAGTCGGACATAACAGTCCGGATATGATGCCTTGCTGGGCCAGAATTCCACCCTCCAGGGGAACTGAGCCCAGCTTATCCGAGATGACGATCTTTCCAGTCGTCATCGGCATGTGCTCAGCATACCCCCATGGGTTAGCATCTGAGCATAAGGGAAGGTCTTTCACATTGAGCTTTTTCTGGGGCCCATGTGATTCTGCAAGGCACTGCATTCGCAGTTCTATTGCAGCCGCCTTCTCCTGATTCTCCTTCTGCATTTGTTGGATCATTCCAACAATAGAAGAGAGGGCCTGTCCCAGCTCTACTGGGAGAACGGCCAATGTAGAGGGGCTTGAACTTCATCCTGGGCTTCTGCCAGGAGGTCTTCCTCCTGACACCCGTCCACATCAGATATCCTGTCATTTAGCTGGATGTCTTGCATCGCGACCGCGACTTCAGCATCCACCTGGATCTGAACTTAGGGGATCTCCTCTTGAGGCTGGGGAATCACTGCATCAGCTGATGCCTTAGGGAAAAGATACGCCCTCATCTTCTCACTTGGAAGATAAGGGCCAGAAGTGTTCTTTTGGAAGCCCCTTACCCAGGTACGAAGCTTCTTCCTAGCTATTTAAATGTCTCATTAATCAGGTTAGTGCACACAGTACATACCTGAGGGTCCCAATACCGGAGATCATCCTTGGAGACAGCGTATGCTGCGTGTCTCCTACAAAACTCATGTCCGCAGAGGTTCTTGCTGCTGACATTGCAGAAAGCACTTCCCCACTTCGGAGTGTCCTTCTGTAAAGAGAAGAAATTTCCATGAGTATCAAGTGAACTATGTATCACTGGATATGCATAGTATAGCATAACAATTCAGAAAGGAAAGACACACACTTGTGTTTCCCTCACAACCCATTGTTGCAGCCTTCCAGATAATAAAATCAAAATGGTTTATCTCTACTAGAGTAACCAATGCAAGGTTTCCAGAGGAAACAGGTGGAGCTCACACCTAGGCAATGATTTTAAAATCCTGGATAATAGACAGGGAAGAACTCTGCTTCCTGTCTGAGGGCAACAGCAAAGGGCCGTGCAAGAAAACACAATAGTGTTAGAAGATACAGTGCTGTACCTAAACCTTTACTATAGTTTTCTTCTTACTGTATATGCTATACAGAAGAATACTAGTACAGTATAGGAGGATGTGTGCCGGCCTTCCTTTGCCGGCCGGCACACACCACAACTAGCTTTAAAGTATACTACTTAACAGCTATAGGGCGGCAGCACTCTGGTTCAAATGCCTGTGCCGGCGGCAGCAGCTGCCGGCCGGCAACAGCCAGTGTTGGCCGGCAATGACTGCCGGCCAGCAACTACACAAGGTAGTACCCAGCTGCCGGCCACACTCTTGGTGACCGGCAGACAAGGACTGACATAAGCCGGCCGGCAAAGGTACAAGACCGATGCCAGCCGGCAGCAAAAGAACCAGAAGACTACACCTGCCCGGCTGCCGGCCTCACAGGCCGGCAGCCGGGACAGGTACAGCACTAGAAGAAAATAGAATGGATGCCGGGATAAGAGTGTACACAACCCCCCAAGCCCGGCAACCGAAAGAGTGCATATAAGGAAGGGGAGAAACTTAATTCAGGCTTCCTTGACCAATGCCGTCCGGCTCTGCCGGCAGGCATGGATGAGGGACCAAGAGAGGTCCGGGCAGCACTCGAAAACATAAGACCCTTGCCGGCCAGCATCTCTGCCGGCCGGCAATGGGCTTAGTCAATTCCACATCCCAACCTATACTAGGTCCAGAAGTAGAATGACGTACAGTACAGTAATACCCCTGCCGGCCAGCTCTGCCGGCCGGCAAGGTACAGTACAGTAATGGCTAGGCCATTAGGGAGATAGAGGGGGAAGGGACAAGAGGGTCCTGCCAACCTTGCTTTAGTGACAGATCACCCGCAGCCAAGAACTTTGTCTTAGCCTAAGGGAGATCTAAGGGAAAGGGCCAGCAATACTTGCCAGCTTCCAGAGCACCAAAGCAAGGAAGGCGTTGCTACTCCCAAGGGAAGATTTTATCCTCCCCCGAGAACAGCAACAGGACTTAGTCTGGTCGATCACAAAAGAAGGAATCATAACTTACAGAAACCTTCGGTAGTGACCTAAGGGAGCTAAGCTCCCTTTGAAAGTGTTAGGTCAGCGAGGGGGACTTTGTCCCAAGCCAGACAACACGGACTCAGACTAAAAACTCTGTTGTTCTGTCCCTCTTTGAACCAGACTTTGCTGGAACAGGAAGGTACAGTAACACCCTAGTATAGTTTTATCGAAAATAAATTCGGAAAAAACCACTTAGGGATAAGCCCAAGGCTTAAACAGAGGGAAAGGGATTGCATACCTTCTCCGAAGAAAAGAAAGCAACCGGGGAGTATGATAAAGTATACTAAGGCTCCATAAGCAATTAGCCTAGGCACCAAGAGAATCGATTACCTAATTCACCGAAACTCTCACGTATACAATCTTGGAAATATTCCACACAGTCTAAAATGTATAAAATATAGCCTAAAGCTTCAATAAAATTTTAATTACACTCGGAAAAACCAAAATCATGCATTAAGTACTAGGACCAAACGACTAGGCTACATGGCCTAGCGTATGCCAGAATGGCGAATACTTCGCCAAATAATACTAAGCACGAAAGGAAATCCTATGTAAAGCTAAATAGCTAAAATTTATTAAGCAAAACAACCAGGAATGTCACTCTGACTAACTAATTTATACCTAGCGAGTGACAGTGTCCAGGACGCCTCTGGTAGGCTACGGCTCTTGTATCAAAGATTAATCCTATTAATCACTCAAAATTTTACCAAGAGCCTACATTTATACATAACAGACACTATACTCAACTTATCCGAGGCCAACGAAGACGGAGAAGCCATGAAAAGCTGAATAAATCCAAGATTTGCGAGAAAAACAGGAAAAAAACACCGAGTTGTTAAGCTACGCAAAAAGGAATGCAGATGGCGCCAGGATTGGCGCCAGGCACGCATACGAATCGGGGGATAGGGAAGCCTTGGGAGCGGCTCCCCTTTTTCTTTCCCGAATTCGTATCTCGTCAATCACCTCCTACGAGACGAAATCTCTGTTCAGGTCGTAGATTGCCATGTGACGTGTCTAGAATACGTCCTCTGATATGTCGCGATATCCCTTTCACAAGGGATACTCGCTCCAGGAGTTAGAATTCTGGTACCTTAAGGTAAATTCTCTGGGAATATCGCCGTAGTTGTAATATACCCTAGGAAGCTACCCTATAGGAACTTCCATCAGGACGACATGGCTTGAGCCCAAAAATATATATATACACACACACATATATATATATATATATATATATATATAGAGAGAGAGAGAGAGAGAGAGAGAGAGAGAGAGAGAGAGAGAGAGAGAGAGAGAGAGAGAGAGTTGGAGGACTAATTAGGCCATAGTATGTTGAAGAATGTTGGAGACTGAGTGAGTGAGTGTTGGAGAAAGATTGATATGGTGTGACAATAATAGGTGTAATAAAACTGAGACAGTAAAATTGATTGTAATGTTTCTTATAATGAAATCTTTCAAATGAAAAAAAATCGAGTTCTCAGCTGAGAGGTCTATGACAGATAATATATGGTTCTGATCGAAACATTGTGAGAAAAACGTCTGGTTTAGTCAGCATTTCCCGTTGAGATAAGACTTTTTCTTTTAATTTCGTCTCCATCGGAGATTTATTACAGAATGCTCAGAATGGTACAGTAGACCTACCGAGAAAGATGTCTAGCAATAATTTTTTTTTTTATCTTTTATCATAAAAATACAATTACATCTTAGCAATTTACATTATATACGTAATTATTCTTTACAAAATACTGATATGAACTACATTGTTTTGCATAGTTATAAATCAAATCAATTAATAAATATATAATATGCAATAACTTTTATTGTACAAACGTTTTTAACTTGTAATTATGTTACATGTTAAATTAATTATCATAAATGTACTCTTTTGTAAATATCTTATTGAATTCTTTTTTTAAAGTATTCCTTATTAAATTTTTTGTTTTTAACATTCTATTTCTTATGAATATAAGTAAATTTGGGTCATCCGTTAACAGTCCTATAGATCGCCCATACCACTTGACTCCTGCTAAAAAAATCCGATATCAGAACCATTGCAGTATTTTCATCCTTATTTGACACAGTTTCAAAGTCTAATTTCAAAATCTTAAGCAAACTGTGTGTCTTGATCTTACAACAATTTTTTAAAAGTGTCTTAAACCAGTATATTATTTGCTTTAGTGATGGACAGAAATAAATAAAATGCATGTTATTTTCTACAGCACCACAAAATAGACATTTATTCTCATTTGTTAAATTCATGATGTACAACCTGTCATTTGTATTTAGGATTTCATGAGTATACCTATAAAGTATTTCCCTGCTGTTCTTATCAATGTACTTGTTTACATGTTTCCAAATCAAAGTCCAATTGAAAAGGGGATACAGTAGCTCTATCTTGGGTGTGTAATCTTCACAATTCATAAGCAACCAATAAGTTTCTTTATTTAACACATTTGGATCATTCTTTAAGCGATAGACTTTTCTATGAATATCAATCATCATGCTATAATATACAGGGATAAAAATAGTGCAATCTTTATATTCAATTTTGGTTTCAATTAGATAAGTTGCCCGAATTTTACAGAAAAAATACAGCATTTCATAACCAAAACATCTATTTATACAATTTTTCAGAAATGTATGGAACATTGCGGCTTTTGATTTGCACAAAATATTAAATATTCCAACTCCCCCTTTTAATTTATCTAAAAACATAGTTTTTCTTGTAATTGGTTCATAACTGCTATTGCACATGTATTTATACAAACATCTCTGAACTCTTTGAGCACATGTATTTGGTATTGGATAAACATGTGATATATACCATGTTTTTGCTAAGATCTTACAATTAATTACAATAGACTTTTGAAATATTGTCAGTCTCCTATTCTGAAAAATACCAACCATCTTGGTAATCTTATCTTCCAAAGAAGACCAGTTCAACTCAACACTTTCCTGATAATTATTAGTATGGTAAACTCCTAATACTTTACATGAATCCTGAAGAAACTGGTAGCCATTAATTGGCCATACCGTACGGTTTTTCCAACATCCTATACCTAAAATGGAAGTCTTGCTTTTATTCAAAATGGCACCAGACGCAATAATTAGTCAAATCTTTAGGAGACTTTAAGACAGAAGGCCCAGATACAGCCAACCTTTTCCTCCTCCTAGTGGTGTCCGTGAACAGCCCAGGACATGAGAAAGCAGGTGACAGAAACACACCATTGGGGAAGATGCAGAGGCAGACTTCGTTTGGCCTTTTCACATATGAAGTTGGATGGCTTTAAACAAGCACGAAATTTCTCTCTCTCTCTCTCTCTCTCTCTCTCTCTCTCTCTCTCTCTCTCTCTCTCTCTCTCTCTCTGCGAGAGTGATGGGGACTTTAGTTTGATCGCTCACAACAAACCAAAGAATCAACGGATAATTGCATTCAAGAACAAAGGAATAGCAGACAAAGAGTTATCAAATGTGTGTGCTATTCCTTTGTTCTTGAATGCAATTATCCGTTGATTCTTTGCCTTTAGGTAAATATGAAACATAATTGTGTATGTGCATGAATATGTGCGCTTGGGTAAGGACGGAAGTCTAAACAAAGGTCTCTGGATATGAGAGAGAGAGAGAGAGAGAGAGAGAGAGAGAGAGAGAGAGAGAGAGAGAGAGAGAGAATTAAATCCCATATATACCCTATAATGCTAAAGCGTAGTTTCTTGTTAGTCTCACTTGTTGCCAAATGTAAATGGAAAGGCTAATGTGGTATGAGTCTTATTAAGGGGAAAT
>NC_090727.1:25161918-25166918 GCF_036898095.1 Palaemon carinicauda | reverse complement strand
GCCCTGGCGGTGGCCGGGTGCCCGGCCTGGGCGGCCCTGGCGGTGGCCGGGCTGCCCGGCCTGGGCGGCCCTGGCGCTGGCCGAGTTCCCCGCCTGGGCGGCCCTGGAGCTGGCGGCCCCGGCCTGGCCGGCCCCGGCCTGGGCGGCCCTGGCGCTGGCCGGCCCCGGCGCTGGCCGGCCCCTGGCCTGGCTGGCGGCCCTGGCGCTGGCCGGCTGCCCGGCCTGGGCGGCCCTGGCGCTGGCCGGCTGCCCGGCCTGGGCGGCCCTGGCGCTGGCCGGCTGCCCGGCCTGGGCGGCCCCTGGCGCTGGCCGGCTGCCCGGCCTGGGCGGCCCTGGCGCTGGCCGGCTGCCCGGCCTGGGCGGCCCTGGCGCTGGCCGGCTGCCCGGCCTGGGCGGCCCTGGCACTGGCCGGCTGCCCGGCCTGGGCGGCCCTGGCGCTGGCCGGCTGCCCGGCCTGGGCGGCCCTGGCGCTGGCCGGCTGCCCGGCCTGGGCGGCCCTGGCGCTGGCCGGCTGCCCGGCCTGGGCGGCCCTGGCGCTGGCCGGCTGCCCGGCCTGGGCGGCCCTGGCGCTGGCCGGCTGCCCGGCCTGGGCGGCCCCTGGCGCTGGCCGGCTGCCCGGCCTGGGCGGCCCTGGCGCTGGCCGGCTGCCCGGCCTGGGCGGCCCTGGCGCTGGCCGGCTGCCCGGCCCTGGCGCTGGCCGGCTGCCCGGCCTGGGCTGGCCGGCCCCTGGCCTGGCGCTGCCCGGCCTGGGCGGCCCTGGCGCTGGCCGGCTGCCCGGCCTGGGCGGCCCTGGCGCTGGCCGGCTGCCCGGCCTGGGCGGCCCTGGCGCTGGCCGGCTGCCCGGCCTGGGCGGCCCTGGCGCTGGCCGGCTGCCCGGCCTGGGCGGCCCTGGCGCTGGCCGGCTGCCCGGCCTGGGCGGCCCTGGCGCTGGCCGGCTGCCCGGCCTGGGCGGCCCCTGGCGCTGGCCGGCTGCCCGGCCTGGGCGGCCCTGGCGCTGGCCGGCTGCCCGGCCTGGGCGGCCCTGGCGCTGGCCGGCTGCCCGGCCTGGGCGGCCCTGGCGCTGGCCGGCTGCCCGGCCCTGGCGCTGGCCGGCTGCCCGGCCCTGGCGCTGGCCGGCTGCCCGGCCAGGGCGGCCCTGGCGCTGGCCGGGTGCCCGGCCTGGGCGGCCCTGGCGCTGGCCGGCTGCCCGGCCTGGGCGGCCCTGGCGCTGGCCGGGTGCCCGGCCTGGGCGGCCCTGGCGCTGGCCGGGTGCCCGGCCTGGGCGGCCCTGGCGCTGGCCGGGTGCCCGGCCTGGGCGGCCCTGGCGCTGGCCGGGTCCCCGGCCTGGGCGGCCCTGGCGCTGGCCGGGTCCCCGGCCTGGGCGGCCCTGGCGCTGGCCGGCCTGGGCGGCCCTAGCGCTGGCCGGCTGCCCGGCCTGGGCGGCTCTGGCGTTGGCCGGCTGCCCCCGCCGTCCCTGGCGGTGGGCTGCTGCCCTACCGGCCCTGGCATATTTAAATAGCATATCGAGACATCTTCATTGGGCCGTTACAGGGAATAAATAAACATATAATTACCCGAATTTTTTTTCATTTTGATACAACAAAGTTACTTGGCCTTTTCACAATAGACAAACAATTTAAATCTATTTTCGTACCCTAAAAAGTATATCGAGACATCTTCATCAGACCAGGAGTAAATAAACATATAATTACCTGATTTTATCATTTTGATACAACAAACTAAAGTTACTTTGGCTTTCCACAATAGACAAACAACATGATATATTTACTTGGCTTATTTTTAATAGGGCTGCAACATTTAACTTCTTGAATAATCAACTTTTCTTACTCTCGAAAGTTTGACAACAAATTAACTTATTCACTTGATCTGCTTTTAATATTGCAACAGCAAATGGTCTGCTTGCTTTCAATACTGTAAGAATCTCGATACAAAATCATTTACTTGGACTGTTTTAACATAAAAATAGCAGTATATAAATCAAGTCAATTTGGTTGCTTTTAATAGATATTACAACACACCCACACGCACGCGAGCACGGATCTTCCTGAACATAGAACAGAACGATAAAATATTAATGGAAAATGAAATCTGAAAGTGAAGATTCATCACAGGCTGCATTAGAAGCCTTCAAAGGTGAATATCAGCTTAACGATCCTTGAAATTGAATATTCAGAATTGGCGGTCATTTCCGGCCCCAATTGGTCGTGAATATAACTATTTTTTTTTCTATTTTTTTTCTTACTTCATTTTTTAATTTATCGCGGTAGAGGTTTAGAGGAACAGAAAGACAAGTAATACAAGACTGACTGTGGCATTAATTTTATTGGATTTAATTACCTTTCCTAAGAGGTAAAACATAACATCATAAAAAAATATGTCAAATAAAGAATTAATGCATTTTTTTCTCGCTTTCTGTTGTAATATTATGTTCAAATGTAAAGTCTTTGAAATAAAACAGGTAACCTTTTTTCTTAATTCGGTTGCAGCTGCCCTAATGGAAAAGACACTTAAACTGAAACTAGGAATCCTTGAAGATTATTTTGATTTCGTATCTTCGACACCAAAGAAAATATATGGATATGGGCAGGCCATATAATGGACATTAAGAATAATAGAAAGAGCCCTTAGAGATTGCAAAAGAAGCTGGGGGAAAGGAAGAGAAGACGATAGACTGAAGAACTAAGAAAATTTGTGGGTATACTGTAGGTTGGCATATAACGACCATAAACACACACGATTGAAAGGCCATCTCTGAGGCCTATATCATGCAATGGACTAATTACTGCTGATGGGGATAATAATGATCATGATAATGAGGATGATATATAGTACGTATATATTGTATAGGAATAAAAGAGGAGAATTTAGTGCATAAGTGCATAAGGAACTGACGTATATTAAAAAACTACTTTATAACAATGGATTCCCGTATAATTTTACTGATACTTATATAGGGAAAAACACTAAGCAAACTCACGCTACCACCTTGCGAAAGGAAACTAATTGCTCCTCGGAAAAATATCTTCTTTTCTATTCCATATCTGGGGTCCCACAGTTTAAAATACGAAATCATTGCAGTAGAATTGTGCGTGAATTTTATCCTCAGGTATCATTGAAGATCGTGTTTTCCCCCTCAAATGCTATGAGCAAATTTTTCATATTTAAAGACGGGGTCTCAGATGATCTTTGTTCGGGTGTCATATATAAATATAAGTGTGATCGCTGTAATGCATCGTATATTGGAAAAAGTGAAAGACATTACCGTGCAAGATTGTCTGAGCACTTCGGTCGATTATAATGTACTAAATATTGCATAACCAAAATATCTAGATCTTTTATACCATAATGCGTTTCGTGAAACAGAGATTTAAATTCTCATTAAATGTCACCAAAAATTACCCTTTTTGGAGAATCTTCTCATTCCTGCACAATCTTCATTTCACATTCCTCACCAAAGATTTTACGACACCCTTAATCTATTCACTAAAGGCCTTTTAGCGATTTTTATTTCAAATGCGCAGAGAAGAATGGCTTCGCCATTTAATGATCTCAGATGTAAACGTTTCAAAATCAATGTAATTTTGAACTGGAATTGTTCAAATCACTTTAAAATGTACAGAAGTTTCTTGATAGACCCACGTTAATTGAATGCAGGATCGTGACTGGGAAACTAATTTTCATAGCCAGTCAGTCGAGGAGAGGATTTTTACGGAGTCCCATTATCAAATCAAATATAAACTAACTTTAATAAGAACTTCCTTCAAACATTGAAAACTTTAGACGACCCAAACGTAATGAATAAGGATAAAATGTGGTAAAAAAATCTGTTAGGTGTCATTTAGTCAAAACAAAAGAGTAAGCAACCAAAGAAGAGGAAATAGGAGAATACAGAAGGGAACTGCATTCACATAGCTTAATATGGGATGGGCTAAATATTCTTTCTATGCCCAACAGCCCCGTCGAAAGTGAAGACTGAATCAAAGCAACTACCCTAAAAATCTGCCTTGTTGAACGATATTGAAGATGGGTCTTTAGTTTAACATTTACATGATTTTTTTTTCTTTGTTTTACATACAGTTTTCCTTGAGTCGTGTACTCAGAGAAAACTGTTTTACTGGGAAATACAGTCTAGTTATTCACGTGAGCACCTACATAACAATTTACAACGTCAATTTTTTCATAGTGAGGAAATTCTCAATATTTTGACAACCGACAAGTCATCTTAAATGATTGTCAAGCATAGAAGCCTTGAACAGTCAGATTCCAAATTCTGAAGACTGCGAAAACTAAGGACCAGTGAACGTCATGTGACTTTGGGATTTTAAAATGGGACCGACACACACAAAACGAGAAAAGGAAAACCATAAAGTCTCCTTTTCCAGCCATCCAGACGCAGCGCGAGATAGCAGCCTAAGGTTTTAGGAAGCCCACGCTCCCCTTCAAGCCTTCAAGGTCCGGTCCAGTGCCCAAGAGAGCGCAGGAGGCCTTCTGTAAACTCTAAGGGACTTCTTTCATATGCAAGGCCAAAAAAGACAGACAACCAGACAAGAGTTTTACACTCCGGAATAACTAAACCTCAGGTCATACATATTCTGACGATGACGTTTGGCAGCGCCAGAAGGTAGGTCTCTTGGTGGCATCCTCTTGTTTCTTCTCGACCCGAATGTCTGGCATCGGGTAGAACGGAGCAGATTAAGTACTTTAATAGAATGCCTTAGATCTAACGCCCTTCAAATTTCAAATCGTTAACTTCCTCTAAATAATAAAGATCAAGTGTCTGACAATATACAGTATATATATATATATATATATATATATATATATATATATATATATATATATATATATATATATATATATAACTTCTTTCCCATCACGTTCAGTGGCATTGCCATGGGTATAACTACTCGGTCTCTCCCGTTCCTCAGGTGGGGAGGGAAAGGAGTAGACAACCATGGTGAGAGGGGAGCATATACCTATCTAAATATTTGGCCGTCATT
>NC_090727.1:25149418-25154418 GCF_036898095.1 Palaemon carinicauda | reverse complement strand
TCAAACTGATTTTATTCCTTTATTAGCGTATTTAAATTGTCTTTGGATAACTGAAACACTTAGGATTTCCTCTGTTCCTTTCATGTAGCCGCTTCTCTCACTCCGAGCACCTCCCACACAAGCAAATCATCTCCTCGATTTCAAGGACAAAAATACTTATACAATTAGTTATCCTATATAGAAATAATTAAATCCTTTAGTAAACATATATTATTTTGATAAGTGTATAATTCACATTAGTTTTGGAATGAAATTTAAATTTTTAGTCTTTCATAATTTAAGAATCGCATAGAAATTTAAAATATCGATATATCATGAAATTATTTTGATGGTTTCTGCGCGAGGAAGTCATTTATTCCTTTCGAAACCTAACCTTTCTTTATTCTCATCATTAACTTTGTCTTTTGAATAATACATTCTATTACTATTACGATTACGATTCCTTCCGACTTTTTGCTAGCTGCCTCCCCCATCAGCTCTCTCTCTCTCTCTCTCTCTCTCTCTCTCTCTCTCTCTCTCCTGCTTAACCTTTTGTTCGGGATAGTTTACGCGCTTCTTCTGCCTCCGACTAAATCACTTTTCATTCATTTCCACGATCTCCTACTTCCCTGGAACTCGCTGTTATAACACTTTCTCTTTTACTCGATAGACTGTCTATTAACAAATTTCCTTTTCGTGGACCAACAGAGGAGTCTCCCCACCGGGGCCTTTTTCTCCGTCGCCATACCAGTCACCTTCCCCATTTTTAACCCTGTGATCTTGTTTAGTGGCAGCAAGAGGGACCTGTCCCTCATTCAGTTATACGGGTATTGACTTTGCAGATGGGACGCTTGGTATCTTACCATTACCCTCACCTGGGAACCAAATTCCAGGCTGCTGAATGAGGATAAACAGATCACTCGAACCTACTACTATTTTTGGGCCTTACCTCATTAGCTTCGGATATCTAAATTTAACGTAGTTTAAACCATTTAATCTGTAAAGTAATATATCATCTCATTGTTTAATAAAACCCCAATTGCATTAACATGAATAATCTAATTCCATTTTACATTCTCTTACGGCCTGCCAACGCAAGAGCCTGCATCTTACGTAAGGTGAGGCAATCTTAGCACACACACACACACACACACACACACACACACACACAACCACAAACACTGCAATTAATGATTTCTTTCCTTCACGATTCCTTTTATTTTTGGTGTTTAAAACGCCTTCAAACATTTTTCCTTTCCTTCCACAACATTGTGTATATTATCTTTGAGAAAACTTGGATGTCTATGTTAATTAAGTTGATAGATTGCGAAACGATTGTATTATTATTATTATTATTATTATTATTATTATTATTATTATTATTATTAGCTAAGCTACAACCCTAGTTGGAAAAACAAGATGCTATAAGCCCAAAGGCTACAAAAGGGAAAAATAGCCAAGTGAGGAAAGGAAATAAATAAACGATATACGAAGTAATGATAAATTAAAATAGAATATTTTTAAAAGATTAATATAGATATTTCATAAATAAACTATAAGAAGATTTATGTCAGCCTGTTCAACATAATAACATTTGTAGCAAGTTTGAACATTTGAAGTCCTACTGATTCCAAAACCCGATTAGGAAGATCCTTCCACAACATGGTCACAGCTGGAATAAAACTTCTAGAGTACTGTGTAGCATTGAGCCTCATGATGAAGAAGGCCTGACTATTAAAATTAACTGCCTGCCTAGTTTTACGAATGGGATGGAATTTCCCGGGAAGATCTGAATGTAAAGGATGGTCAGAGTTTACATGCATAATGAACTAATTGAACAGTGGTGCCAGAGATTAATATCAAGATCAGGAATAAGAAATCTAATAGCCCGTGAGTTCCGGTCCAAAAAATTAAGATGAGAATCAGCAGCTGAAGACCAGACGGGAGAACAATACTCGAAATAAGGAAGAATTGAAAAATTAATGCTTCTTCAGAATAGATTGATCACCAAAAATCTTGAAAGACTTTCTCAATAAGCCTATTTTTTGTGCAATTGAAGAAGACACAGACCTAATGAGTTTCTCACAAGGAAATTTGCTGTCGAGAATCACACCTAAAATTCTGAAAGAGTCATACAGAGTTAAAGAAACATTATATTACTTATTGTTGAGAGAATCAGTGAATTATAATGATATAATTATGAGCGTTGAAAGAGACAAGTTAAATAAAATAAGAGTAGGATTGTTGTTAAGAGAAACAAAGGAATTGCAAATACTCTTTCAAATGATAGCATTGTCTATAACTGCATCTAATGTACCATGTCTCTCTCTCTCTCTCTTAATGACCCAAAGGTCTGAAAACCACTGTTGTATTGGTGAAAATGTTTTCATACTACTTTCATTCTACTGTAAGGCCTAGTTACAGGATATCGAAATATATGATAACAGATTAATTACACGATTTTCCGGATGGAAACAGGAAGTCAAACGCTCCGTAGAAGGTTTCGTTATAGCCGATGACATAAAACTACATTAAAAAAAGAAAGAAAGCTATTTTATATGCAAAAGCAAAAAGGACTAAATATAATGAAAGCATTGGCATGACTTGAACTTCATCGAAATTCTATGGTTTCTTTAACTTCACCGAAATTCTATGGTTTCTTTAACTTCAGTTGAAATACTATTAAAACTTACTCTTTTCACTAGTGATAGCTTTGTTTGTAAGTCAGTTTTACCTTTACTATAAATCTAGGAAGAGGTAGACCTAGGGAAGGAGTAGACCTAGGGGAGGGGTAGACCTAGGAGAGGGGTAGACTTAGAGGAAGTGGTAGACCTAGAAGAAGGGGTAAAAAAAAGGGAGGAGAAGACTCAAAGGGATGGGTAGACAAGTGGGAATGGTAAGGGGTAGAGCTAGAAGAAGGGTAAAATAGGGGAGGGATAAACCTAGGGGAAGGGGTAGATCTAGACCAAGGGAGGAGGGGTGACATACAGGATGGGATAGACCTAGGGAAGGGATAGTCCTTGGGGAAGAGGTAGACTTGGCAGAAGGGATAGACATTGGGGAGTGGTATACCTAGTTGAAGGGTTAAAACTAGAGGAAGGGGTAGACCTAAGGGAAGGAGTAGACTAAGGGAGGAGAGGTGACATAAACGATGGGATACACATAGGGGAGGAATAGACCTTGGGGAAGGGGTAGATCTAAAGGATGGGTTAGACCTAGGGGAAGGGGTAGACTTAAAGATGGAGTAGAACTAGGGGAAGGGGTAGACTTAAAGGATGGAGTAGACCTACGGATGAGGTAGACCAAGTTGGGACGGGTACACCTAGAGGATGGGGCATACGTAGAGGAAGGAGTAAACCTAGGGGAAGGAGTAGACAAAGGGAGATGGGGTGACATAAAGGATGAAGTAGACGTAGGGAGGGGTAGTCCCTGGGGAAGAGTAGACTTAGAGGGGTTAGACCCAGAGGATGGGGTATACCTAGGGGAGGGGTAGACTTAGGTGAAGGAATAGAAAAAGTGGAAGGGGGATACCTATGGGTGGAGTAGATCTAAGGGAAGGAGTACACCAAGGGGGGATGGGTGAAATAAAGGATAGGAGAGACATAAGGAAGGGGTAGACCTAGAGGAAGGGGTAGACCTAAAGGATAATGTAGACCAAGTTGGGACTGGTACACCTAGAGGAAGGGGTAGACCTAAAGGATAGTGTAGACCAAGTTGGGACTGGTACACCTAGAGGAAGGGGTAGACCTAGAGGAAGGGCTAGACCTAGGTAGACCCAGACGATCCTAGAGGAAGGGGTACGCCTGGGTGAGGGGTAGACCTAGAGAAATAGTTAGACCAAAAGGGGTAGACCAAGAAGGAAGGGGTATAACTATATGAAGGTGTAAACCTAGTGGAAGGAGTAGACCTAAGGGATGGGTAGACATTGGGGGATGGGTAGACCTAGGGAAAGGGGTAGACCTAGAGGAAGGGGTAAATCAAGGAGAGGAGTAGACCTAGGGGAAGGAGTAGACCTAGGGGAAGGAGTAGACCAAGGGGAGGTAGACCTAGACCTAGAGGAAGGGGTAGACCAAGAGGAAGGGGTAGACCAAGAGGAAGGGGTAGACCTAGGGAAAGGGGTAGAGCGTGGTGGGAGGGGTACATCTAGAGGAAGGGGTAGAGTTAGGGAAGTGGTAGACGTAGGGGAAGGGATAGACATAGAGGAAAGGTACCCCTCAAGGAAAAGGTAGGCCTAGAGGAAGAGATAGACCTATAGGAAGGGGTAGAAATGGGGTGAGGGGTAGACTAGAGGAAGGGGGAGACGTAGATGAAGGAGTAGACCTTGAGGAAGAGGGAAATCTAGATGAAAGGGTAGACCTAGGTGGTATGGGTAGACCTTGAGGATGGGGTAGATGTATAGGATTGGGTAGATTTAGGGTAAGGGGTATCCCAAGGGTGAGGGTTAGACCGATAGGAAGGGATAGACATGTAAGAATTGGTAGACCTAGGGGAGTGGAAGATTTAGGAGAGGGGGTAGACCAAGAGGGAGAGGTAGATATAGAGGAATGGGTAGATGTAGTTGAAGGGGTAGATCTAGAGGAAGGGGTAGACCAAGAGGAAGGGATAGACTTAGGGTAGGGGTAGATCTACGGAGAGATGTAGATCTAGGGAAATTGGTAGACCAAGGGGCGAGAGGTAGACCTAGAGGAAGGGGTTACTTGAAGGAGCCTCCACACGACGAGGTCTTACGCATGATGCATCGTCGAGAGTACTACCAGGACGTAAGTGATATTATTATTTAGTCTTTTTACGAAAATGAATATAAACAAAAGGGTGTAACTGATGTTATAATTGAGTTTTTTTTTTTTTTTTTTTTTTAAGAAAATGAAGGAAAACAAAGACAGCAAGCTAATAGGGTGTATCGTTACCAACTTTAAAATCTGTTAAAGGTTTATGTCATCATGTATATTCTAGCCGGACTGTACTACATTCGATCTTTCTCTCTGGTTACGGCTCATTTGCCGACACATACACAGAATAGT
>NC_090727.1:25139418-25141918 GCF_036898095.1 Palaemon carinicauda | reverse complement strand
ATCACTCACAAAAAACCAACTAGTATGGGTGACCTTAACTATTACAATTTTGCGGATCATGGCGACACACAAGCCCTTTCACCACGTTAAGGTATCCCTATTGAGAAATATATATATATATATACATATATATATATATATATATATATATAATGTGTGTGTGTTTGTGTATGTTTGTAAAACCCCTATAGATTTCAGGACACTTCCTGTTCAATACCGTGATTGCATTCATTAAAGCAATGTGACAATAATTGCCAATCAAACATTTCTTCGAGAAGGGAAACCAATTTCTCTTTATCGGAGGCCACTGTCTTGAATGGGAGATCCAATTCATCGGAATAATTAAATGAATCGCTGGTAAGGTACATTCGGCAAATTAGTCAAATTCATGACGGTTATTAAATGGACTCAAGATGGGAAATATATTTAAGACAAGGACACAGACACATACATATATATATATATATATATATATAATATATATATATATATATATATATATGTATATAGTCCTTTGGCATGTTAATTTACGTTTGCAATTAATAAACAATGTCTTAGTGGCGTCCAAAAGTCGAAGATAGTTTCTCTCTGAACACACTGTCCTCCAGATGGTTTTCAAAATAAGAGTAAAACAGCATTTACATTTCTTCATTTATTAGTTGTGTCAACACATGTTTCGAATCGCATCGTGACTCTTCTTCAGGACTATATTTGGTTGAGTGATGGAATTACACTTTAATATAAAGACTATATTGTGGAGAACATTTTTGATGATGCCCCTAACGAAAATGGGTAATGCATCTCTTGGTTGTGGTGGCCGATGTGGTAACGTCCCTGACTGGTGATTGCCAGACTGAGGTTCGAGTCCCGCTCAAACTCGTTAATTGCTTTGGTCGCTGCAACCTCACCCATCTTTGTGAGGTAAGCATGGCTGGTTTGTGGGAGCCTATAGGTCTATCTGCTGAGTCATCAGCAGCCATTGCCTGGCCCTCTGTGGTCCTAGCTTGCATGGAGAGGGGGCCTGGAGCTGATCATATATATATATAGTCAGTCTCTAGGGCATTATCCAGCTTGCTAGGGCAATGTCACTGTCCCTTGCCTCTGCCTTTCATCAGTGGCCTTTAAACCTCTTAGGTCACGTGGCCGTAAAACCTCGATGCCGTAACCTTAGTTCACCCGATAGAAAAATAGCCCAGTGAGGAAAGGAAATAATGAGATGAATAAACTACAAGAGAAGTAATTAACAATTATAATGTAAAACTTGAGAACAGTAACAATATTGAAATAGAAATTTCATATATAAACTATTAAAACTTCCCCCCCCCCAAAAAAAAAAACCATGAGAAAGAAAAATGATTCAATGGTGTGCCCGAGTGTACCCTCAAGCAAGAGAACTAACCCAAGACAGTGGAAGACCATGGTACAGAGGCTATGGCACTACACAAGACTAGAGAACAATGGTTTTATTTTGGAGTGTTTTTCCTAGAAGAGCTGCTTACCATAGCTAAAGAGTCTCTTCTACCCTAACCAAGAGGAAAGTAGCCACTGAACAATTATAGTGTAGTAGTAACCCCTTGAGCTAAGAACTCTGTTAGGTGACATTAAGTGGCAGTGCAAGAGTGTGGACGTGTTGTGTCGAGCAGCTCTGCTATTGATGCCCTGAGTCATGTTTTAGCTTTTGTGTTTCTCGCTTAGAATATCATTGAAAAGATATTAGTTAGTCTTATGGAGAAATCTAAGTGCTAAGAAACAGTACACTCTGTCTGCTCCTAACTATATCTGCTTCAAATGTAATGAAACGGATGGAGAGCGGAAAAATGGATAGTATGTGAATGCAAAAGACTCTACCATAAGAGATGTGTGCATATAGTGACAACCATCAGTGTGATTGACCAGAATAACCTAGATTGGTTATGCCCTTACTGCGTACGTGATGCCAGATGAAACAATTTAGTAATATCAAAATTAAAGGAAGATGTAAACATGAGTAATCTGGCCCTGAACGAACAAGATGGGAAAATAGATGACTTGGAAAACAAACTTGCGAATCTTAGTGCAGACGGAGCAAATTCCACCCACATCACCGACCTCACTGAGAAAGTTGACATTCTTGCCATGAATATGAAATCAATAAAAGCAACACTTCAACATTGATAGACCCAAAACCGAGAAACCGACATTTGCTGACAAAGTTAAGGAAAAAAAATCTGTTGATAATTAAATCAACTAATACAACAACAAAAATGACTGAAAGAAAATGTGAGGTTGAACAAGCACTTAGAGACATTCCTATACTTAACACCAGGTCAACTACGAATGGAAATGTTGTTGTAAACTTTGCAAACAATATGATCAGAGAAGAGGCAGCAAACAAAATTCAGACATTGGCGGCTGTCACTGAAACGAGAAAAATCGGAAAACTAAAACCCAAAATAATGATATGCAATGTATACAATGATGAAGATGATGTAGTAAATGCTTTGATTCAAAGAAATCGCTT
>NC_090727.1:24883420-25133420 GCF_036898095.1 Palaemon carinicauda | reverse complement strand
ATATATATATATATATATATATATATATATATATATATATATATATATATATATATACTGTATATATATATATATATATATATATATATATATATATATATATATATATATATATATATATATATATATATATATATATATATATATATATACAGTATATATATATATATATATATATATATATATATATATATATATATATATATATATATATACAGTATGTATATATATATATATATATATATATATATATATATATATATATATATATATATATATATATATATATATATATACAGTATGTATATATATATATATATATATATATATATATATATATATATATATATATATATATATATATATATATATATGTGTGTGTGTATGAGGCCCCATGCATTCAATTGCTTAAAAATCCTTCAAAATCTGAGAAATTTCATAAAAGTAGTCGATATTTATACGCTCTTATAGTTTAACCAGTAAATTTAAGTGTTCATTTAAAGTAGTTGTTTTTCCTATTTTCATATGATATTAAAAATTAAATTGAATAATGATTTAATAATAAAAACAATACTTGGACTTTAGAATATTCCTGCCAAATGTATTGTTCCGCCAAGTTGCCAGATATGGGGATCTATCTCTAGATTTGGGGATTTTGGTTGTCTGATGGGGATATTCTGTACAGATTTCTATGAAGAAAAGAAGATGAGTAAGCCTTTATGTTATTGATATTAGTTTACTTGCACTTCCGTGAAGTATAGTGAGTAATTTATATATTAAAGCCTATAGAAGATAATATATTTGTTTATCCTTTACGCCTACGGGAAAACATTATTATTATTTGAAAAGGACGTTTTTATTTTTGGGGCTAATAAATTATTAGATATATTCCTTAATACATCTGCCGATAATTAAGGGATATCCAGTGGGAACTGGGGCCTTAGGGTGGGGAAAATATACTGGGGAAACTGTGAATAACGGTAAAACGGTATTTTTGTAGTGAATTACAGGGCAATGTAACCTAGGAAAAAGACTACTGTTTCTTATAGAAAAAATTACGTTCTCTTCAAAAATGACACTCGTTTCCGTCGCAAATGAATAGTTTCAGAAATATATATACATCTATATCCTACGATAATGGGGGACCCCCAGTGGGAACTCGGGGTTTTGGGTGGGGAAAACATACTGGGGAAACGAAATATAATTGATTTCCTATAGTAAATAACGTGAATTAACCGAATTTGATGTTCATTTCAATCGGAAACAAACAGATCAACCAATTCGGATAACTCCCTTCTAGTGAAACCTAAATAAAATGGAAATTGAATCAAGTTTAAGATGGTGGGTATTATTACAGTTTCATCCATTATGGGAAATGTATTATAATAATATGTTTCCCTAGTACAGCATGTGATAACCAAATACTTCCTCTTAATACTTTATTGTCGCTAATGCATACTTACGGAGAAAAAACTATTTCAGGTATTGAAGGTCATGACTTTTTCTAAGTTTAGTGTATATCTTTCCATGGCCACGCAAGGTACCTCTTGTTAGTTTGTATATCTGTTTTCATCCTACTTGGCTCCTCCCCATTGCGTAATGTGACAATATTTGCTTGAATGCGCATTTGCTCCTCCCACTAATGTCGCTCCTCCAATCAAAATACTACTGGGATCTTTTCAAGGGTTATTATTGGACGATTCATTTTGTCTCTTATTCTTGTTTCAAGGATCTGTTTTTCGTGCAATATAACATTGTAACCGATAGTATTTTGTTTTTTTCCTATTTCATTATGGGAAAAACTCCTGATTGTCATTTGTTTTTGGGTTGGAAACCTGCCGGTTAAGTTTTCTCGTTACTTAACTGTCATGGATCCTCCGGTGCAGGTGTGCGATATATGTCGTTATTCTTATTTTGAAGTGATCGGCCGATTTCATGGTAATTATAATGGTACCCCAGACATTGTGAATCGGTTTCTTCGAGAGCATTTAGTGTTACCTACAAGTGTTTCGTGTGCTAAATGTGATTCGCCTTTACTTTTCCGTGAAGATAGACATGTGTGGTATTGTACAAAATCAGTGAAAATACCTAAAACGAAGAAAAGGCGTTGTGCAATTATAGTGTTAGTGACTATAAGGTAACTTTTCTTCACGGGTCCCACCTTCCCCCGTGGAAATTAATTTTATTTGTCAATCCCTGGTTGCATAAGTGTTGGGACCACCATTTTGTAATTAAGGGCCTCAGTATATCTCCTTCTACTAGTGTAGACTGGAGAAGCTTTTGTTCAGAAGTGGCTGAATTTAGTTTTGATAACCAAGAGGCTATTGGTGGTGAAGGTGTAATCGTTGAGATTGACGAATCTCATTTTGGAAAACGGAAGTATGACCGTGGAAGGCCTCTGAGTGACATATGGGTGTTGGGGGGTTTTGAGAGGCAGTCCAAAAAAACATTTATTGTGCCTTAATTGACCCATTACCACGGAAGCGTGATGCAGCTACCCTCATCCCTTTAATTGAGAAGTACATTAAACGGGGCAGCATTGTTGTTAGTGATAAGTGGCGGGCTTATAATTCTCTGCAGTCTCTTGGATACGATCACCGTACTGTGAACCATTCTGAAAATTTTGTGGATCCTTCAAACCCCGACACCCATACCCAAAACATTGAACGTCTTTGGCGGGAGCTGAAGGAATGGATACAACGGCCTGGTAACCGTTGTGAATACTTCAGGCAGTATTTGTCACGTTTTATTTTTATACACAAATACCCTGAGGAGGAGCTGCTCCATCATTTTTTTATCACGGCCAGCAAACTGTATCCTCCACAATCTGAGGCACAACGGGTTCCAGTAGCTTTTGATGATTCAGAAGAGGGTCAACCACAGCCTTCCACATCATCATCGTCAGGTTCCATTTAAGGTAAGAAGTGACTTAACAAAATATATATTTAAATTTAGGCCGGGGTCGCAGGGGGGTCGCAGGGGGGGCGGAGCCCCCCCCCCCGGTAGGGGTACAGGGCCCCTAGGCTAGGTTAGGTGGGTTTATTAGGTTCGGTAGTGCCCTGAAAATCACTGTGACCTTAAGGGGGGGTCGCAGGGGGGGGGCGGAGCCCCCACCCCCGGTAGGGGTACAGGGCCCCTAGGCTAGGTTAGGTGGGTTTATTAGGTTCGGTAGTGCCCTGGAAATCACTGTGACCTTAAGGGGGGGTCGCAGGGGGGGCAGAGCCCCCCCCCCCCCCCCCCCGGTAGGGGTACAGGGCCCCTAGGCTAGGTTAGGTGGGTTTATTAGGTTCGGTAGTGCCCTGAAAATCACTGTGGCCTTAAGGGGGGGTCGCAGGGGGGGCGGAGCCCCCCCCCCCCCCGGTAGGGCTAGGTAGGGGTATAGAGGGAGGGGTGGTGGAACATTAATTAGTGCAAATATCATTGGACGCCCCCTACCCCACCCAAAACCCCGGTTCCCACCTGGGGTCCCCCATAATTGTTGGGATAAAGAAGGGTATTTCTGCATTACAACATATGCAACAAAAACAATAAAAACATGGTTACAAAAACTGATTTTTCTGGAAAAACTTGTTGTTTTAACTCCATTGTAAATCTCTAAATCGGATGGTTTGCAGTCAAAATAAACGTTAAATTCGTTGAAACTACACTATTTCTGATGCAACAAATATATTTTTATTCCAGTTTCCACATAATGGATGAAACTGTAAATTTACCAGATGGTGCATCCGGATTTGAATTACAGCCAAAATCATGGTCTACTTACAAAATTGGGGTGAGTGTAGTTTATGGGGACAGGGCGATATCTTTCTTATTACTAGCCCAATCTATTTTCCTTATGGGGAAGATGTGCTTTACTATGATCCAATATACCATATTATGAAGTTATTTTATATTTTCTAAGTTCAGCCCAAGAAGGGGGTCCGGGCGCTTGACCCCGGCTAAGGGTTGTGACCTGGGAACTACTAGGTCAGTTAGGTTGAGTATGTGGGGTTTGTATGATAGCGAAAGTGGTCGGGGGGTCGCAGGGGGGGTGTTAGCCCCTCCTGTTAGGTCATTAGGAAGGTAAGGACACGGCTTGTAGGTCAGGTTAGGGGGAAGTTTGGGTTAGTTGTTGTCCATTTTTCTCGAAATGTCCCCGTAAACTACAAAGGCTCCGGAATATATACTAACCTAACATAAGATGTAGGATTCTTGCCTAGTCAGACAAAGGAACCCCCCCTCCCCTTCACCCAATGTGACATACAATGATGTAGGTAGAATCAGATTATGGAGGTATATTGTTATTATTAGTAGGTAAGCTACAACCTTAGTTGGAAAAGCATGATGCTATAAACCCAAGTTATATAAAGTTATACAGCTTATCTCGTCAATACTTTGCCAAATGCACAACTTGACAAAGATTCACAACATAACACTTGGGAACTGTATATAAATCAAATTTCTGGTCAAATACTTATATAAAGTGGTAGCTTGTTGACTGTTTGGACATATTTTGCTCTAAATATAAAGCAGCGAGAAAATAAGAACTTTTAATCGGTCTCCGAGATATTTACTGACTTTTGAACCAAAGGAAACTTTCTAAAGTTTTCTGCTATAGCTCTCAAAAATTATGTGACAGCCATTTTTTAGTACCTATGTTGGCTAATGTGTTTTAGAAAGTGCTTCCACATTTGTAGTAAGTGTTTTGGTGGCAATACAATCTATTTATAATGTCATTTAATGTATGTATTATATATAATAAGCTTATGTAATGTTTACTAAGTGATATAGCTTAATTGGTGATGAAATATGGAAGTTACAGGGAGTGAAAAGACTGATCGATGAGGTTGACCACCTATAGTCAATTTTTTTTTAGTGAGGCAGATTTGCACCAACTTGCAGCGGTGCCCTTTTAGCTCGGAAAAGTTTCCAGATCGCTGATTGGTTGGACAAGATAATTCTAACCAATCAGCGACCAGGGAACTTTTCCGAGCTAAAAGGGCACCACTGCGAGTCGGTGCAAATCTTTAACCAATCAGCGATCAGGAAACATTTCCGAGCTAAAAGGGCAACGCTGCGAGTCGGTGCAAATCTGCCTCGCTAAAAAAAATTGACTAAGAGTTTAGGCGAGGTTAGGTGGGTGTGGTTAATGTCTCTCATTCCGGTTTCCCCTCCCAAAGCCCATGCTTCCATGATGCACTTGAGCTATGTATTTATCGAGCTGGTTTTGCTGAATTTATGGTTATTTTTCATTAGTAAATGGTGTAACATTTGTTTCTACGCAAATACAAAACTTTTGTCCTTTTAATTAAGAGATTGATCAAAGAACAGCTGGAATTGGGCAGTTAAAACTTATAACAAAGGGGTGGCAGGGCAGCCCTGCCCCCATGACAGTACACTGAACTGTCACTTGGATTCCTGCAGGTTTTTTTCAAACTTTTTAAAATTTTCTTTAACTTTTGGACAAATCTCTAGGCTAGGAGAATCATCTACTGCCCTCAGCAAAACAAGTTTAAGATGCTGTTCCCATTGACAATTTTTGACTTGATCCTTGAAGGGGAATAGAAATTACGCGTCTTATGACAAGTCATCGAATCTGAAGCAGCTGGTTAATATTCTGTCCATGAGTCAAACTTTCATGTTTGTCTAACCTTTTGCAAGTTTGTATGGAAAACAGTATCAAGAGGAACAAGTTCTGCTCTGTCTGAGACTTTAGTCCAATGTATTGATGCATGCTCCTATGAGCAATATGTCTCCGAGATTGCAGGGGGTTTGAACAATGAAACTTCATTCACTAATGAATGCGCCACTTTGCGAATACAGCCTTTCCCAAGTAGATTAGAAAATCTTTCCTTGTCAGATTTTATCTGTACACAGCTTGTTTCCACAATAGTACGTTTAAAAATTAACGAGCCTGTGACACACAATAATGGCGCGGTCCCATACTAGAGGGAATAACACAAGTGCACACAGTGATAGTTTCATGCAATCCCATAGATACATGGACAGCTCTTTTAGCACCCTCTCCCCATGTGGAGATATTTGTTTACATCCCAAACATGTGATCACAATTTATGGTGCACGGTCAATGATTGCAAAGCTAGCGATAATGACAGATGAGTTTGACGATTATAAAGCTGGTGATGGTGACAGGTACATACCCATTTGAAGTACTTGCCTTGGCGCTCCAGTGTACAGTACTAGCAATGCGTGCACTTCTTTGTCCTTCCCAGATGGATAGAGATAGCTGATAAAGAAGTGTGCCTGGGCGCAACACGAATATTCAGCCTAGATCATGATGCTCACAAAATGGAGAAAACTACTACAGTACTGCACAATTGTCTGTTCGTACCTCTAGGCTTGGTCTAGTTATGTAGTCAGCTGATTTCATATATACAGTACTGCCAGTTGGAAGAAAAGAGGCCTGCCACCCTTCTTTTCCCCTTATTGATTGATTACATCAGTGCTTTTAGACAGAATAATGGGAGCTTCATATAAGTCCCTCTTACTGTTTCAGGGAGAGAGACGGTTACCCAATCCTTTACTGAGGACTAAGAGACTGCGAGATTATGCGTTACTTTGCTTTCACATCAGCTGTTCACTATTGCTCTCATCTAGGAAATAATTACCAAACATGCTTACGGTCATGCATTTGTTAGCTATCTGGTTCTCCTACAGGTGCACCATCTCACCTGTTTGTGTACTTATTAGAGTTACTAGGCATGCTGCTAGGTGTTCGCGTGCTTTTAACCCTGGATAGGTACGCTCCTCGGACACCCCTTTAAGGGTATACTCGGACGCGAACGACCCCGACGCCAAAAAAAAATTCTTGAAAAATCAGTTTTTGCAGTAACCTCTTTTTTTCTTTTGCCAAAAAAAACTTCAATGAATGCTTAAAACAACTGTAAAGATAAATACTACTCATCTGCAGAAAAACTATTTATTATAAATATTTTAAAAAATTAAGTAGAAAAAAAAAGACCTGACATAAAAATTCATAAAAAAAAGTTTATACATATATACACAAATCCTTTTAGGAATTGATTCTTGAATGTTTAGGACACATCTTGATGTATTTTGGATGAAGTCAGACCCATGGAGGTGAAGATCTGAAATGAGAAAAAAAGGGGAACTTTTTTTGGCCCAAAAAATTTGTCCAAATTTCATAAATTTTTTTGGGTACCCAAATGAAATAGGAAGTGGCTAATTTTTTTAGGGAATAAACATATGTTATCCTAAAATAGAAATATGTAAAAAAATCTTCATTATTTTGTAAGTTACATTTATATCAGGGGCCATATCTAAAGGTAATTTTTTGAGTACTTAGAAATTTCGTAATAAAATACATATATTTATTATATAATATGATATTTATGCAGGTAAAAATATACCAAAATATCACAAATTCTATAGGGAACAAGAATATATATAGATAGGGCAACTTACACTTCGGATATGTCCACAAAATGGCCGCCAACCACACTGACTCAGACTCCCTAATCTGCCACTTGAAATGTAGGAAGGGTATGTCAATTTCAAGGTGTTATTTACTAATCTAATTATTATTGGATATGCATAAAAATTGTATGGTGGGTTGCTGGATAATTGTCGATTATTTTACGGCTATAAAATTAAAATTCTGACCCAAAAAAAATTTTTGAAGGGAAATAAAATCGAAAAAAAAAACAAAAATGTGAAACAATATAATATTTTAGCTAAAAAAATTTGATGATATTCAATCAAAAAAGAAGTAAACAAAATTTTCCGACAAATAAACATCTAGAGGAATCATTACTCTGTGATAGTTTCTTAGTACGTAGTAATTTTGAAAGAAATGGGAAAAAACGAAAAAATGGCAATCACCAGAAAATCGAACACATACCTATATATACGCCATATCTGGCTAAAACAAAGATAGGCATGGGTAGCCAGATCATCTAGAAACACTTTCCAATACTATAAAAATATAAGCTTTGCGACACTACTTGCCAATTCCTTACGGTAACATGACTAAGCAAAAAAATGCAAAACAAATAAAAAGGGGCACTCGCGGAAAAATGGCTAACATTCTAATATACGGCATTTCAGAAAAAAAAATTCAGCCACGTGCTAGGCAAACCATCAAGGCACATTTTCCGACAAATAAACATCTAAATGAATCATTACTCTGTGATAGTTCCTTAGTACGTAGTAATTTTGAAAGAAATGGGAAAAAATGAAAAAATGGCAATCACAGGAAAATCGAACACATACCTATATATACGCCATATCTGGCTAAAAAAAAAAAGATAGGCATGGGTAGCCAGATCATCTAGAAACACTTTTACAACACTATAAAATTATAAGTTTTGCGACACTACTTGCCAATTCCTTACGGTAACATGACTAAGCAAAAAAATGCAAAACAAATAAAAAGGGGCACTCGCGGAAAAATGGCCATTCTAATATACGGCATTTCAGAAAAAAAAAAATTTCAGCCACGTGCTAGGCAAACCATCAAGGCACATTTTCCGACAAATAAAGATATAAATGAATCATTACTCTGTGATAGTTCCTTAGTACGTAGTAATTTTGAAAGAAATGGGAAAAAACGAAAAAATGGCAATCACAGGAAAATCGAACACATACTTATATATACGCCATATCTGGCTAAAAAAAAATAGGCATGGGTAGCCAGATCATCTAGAAACACTTTCCAACACTATAAAAATATAAGTTTTGCGACACTACTTGCCAATTCCTTACGGTAACATGACTAAGCAAAAAAAATGCAAAACAAATAAAAAGGGGCACTCGCGGAAAAATGCCCAACATTCTAATATACGGCATCTCAGATAAAAAAAAAGACATGCACGTGTTAGCCCAACCATCAAGGCACACTTTCTAGCACATAAACATGAAAAAAAAATCAATAATATACGGCAATTCCTTACTACGTAGTAAATTTTTACAAATATTGAAAAAAAACAGAAATTGGCAACCGCAGTTAAATACCCAATATACCAATAACTACGTCGTATCTGACAAAAACAAAGTCACGCATAGGTAGCCAGATCATCTAGACACACTTTCCAACACTAAAAAAGCAAAAGTTTTACGACACTATTTGGCAATATCTTACGGAAAAATGACTTGGCAAAAAAATGATAAAAAATGAAAAATGGGCACTCGGGGTAAAATGCCCAACATTCTAATATACGGCATCTCAGATAAAAAAAAAGACATGCACGTGTTAGCCCAACCATCAAGGCACACTTTCTAACACATAAACATGAAAAAAAAATGAATAATATACGGCAATTCCTTACTACGTAAAATTTTTTACAAATATTGAAAAAAAACAGAAATTGGCAACCGCAGTTAAATACCCAATATACCAATAAGTACGTCGTATCTGACAAAAACAAAGTCACGCATGGGTAGCCAGATCATCTAGACACACTTTCCAACACTAAACAAGCAAAAGTTTTACGACACTATTTGGCAATATCTTACTGAAAAATGACTTGGCAAAAAAATGAAAAAAAATGAAAAAGGGGCACTCGCGTAAAATGGTCCTCGTGGTGATGAACGACATTTTAACTAAAAAAAAAATGATGCACATGGTAGCCAAACAATCCACCAAGACTTTCCACAACTGGTAACCTATACAAGTTGCACCATTCTACGACAATTTCATAATACGTAATAACTTTGATAATTATGCAAATTACCTTAGAAGGGTAAACTCGGTCGCGCTCGACCCCAACGCGTCTCAGAAATCGGGGAAGGAGTACAGCTACAGCAATGCACATCTGGACACTACTAGAGCGTGTAGGGGAGACACCTCCTGCAGGTCGATCACCCACAAATTCAGTCACGGGGGTGAGTCACGTGAGAAAAACCTCTTTTTTTTTTATGCTCAGGGTCGCGTACGACCCACCGTACCTATCCAGGGTTAAGAGAACACCATGTCATCTGTTCACGATCGTACACCGCAACAGTAATTGCTCACCATCAGCCACTCACCGTCTAAACTAATTGGAATCGATTGTGCACCATCTCTCCTGCTTACGATCGATCGCTCTCCATCTCAATTGCTCACAGTCTCACCAGCTCATTAAAGAGTGCTCCTGTTATGGTAGAAGTTCCACATGCTTGTGTTATCTAGATGATAGAAATTTTCTTTCCTTTTCCACCGTATAGTCAGTGTCCAAGAATGGTCATTCTAGAGTTCTCTCTGTCAACTTTTCAATTAGTTGTTGTGGAGATGAAGGACAAATCCTTATCCCTCAAAGCTGAGCGAGTACTTTTCCAGACTGTTCACTTGGAATTGATCTTGGACACAACCAAAGGATAGAGTACCTGGGAATGCTGATCAACTGAGAACTTTTTCGGTTATCGTATTAGCAAACTCAGGGTTGTAGCATACTTTTTTTTTATTTAGGAACCAATCAATTACACATGGTAACAGGAAAGGAAGTAAGGTTACTCAATTTTTTCTTCTCTACCAACACCTTCTTACTCCTAGGCTCTTGTTCAAACACTTCTCAGAAAAAAGAGGAATTAATAGCAAAAGGCTTATAAAAGGCATTTTGCAATATGTTTTGGAGTTGCATCTTTTCAGCAGGCAGTTACTTCTGGGTTTGGTCAAGGAGTTGGTGAGCTCAGTACAACAGCTACATCTTTTGGTCAGGTTTCAGATGAATGGCCCAGGCAACAGTACCATAGGCCAGGTGAAGGTGAGCTTATGCAGTGACCCTAATTGTTCCTGGTGTGGCATGGGAGCAACACCCTGGCCCTGAGGAAACTACTTTCCCTTACCAGGAGGGAGTATCTGAATTCCTACTATCCAGTATCATTGAATTCAGTAGAGCAGATTGGGAGTCCAGTATGACAGCTACTGCCTTTGATTGGTTCTAGTTGAACGGATCCTCCAGGGACTGTGCACCAGCGTCATTGATCAGATGAAAAGGAGTCATTACACCCACGTTTACCATTACTGCTATAACATAAGAGGAAGGTCCTTGCTTTTATAGAGCCATTCCCGTCTGCCAGGACGAATTAATGGAGTTTATCTGACAATGAGTACCCTTGGGGCTCATCAAGGTGGTGAAGATTCTGCTTTGGCAGCTATGGTTGTTATACAGATTGCTGGTGAGCAGTCCCACACTGACCCATCACTATAGGCTTGGTATTGGTAGGAAATATGCTTGCATGGAATTTACTCGCTGCCTCGTGAAGGGAGTGATGGAGCTAACCCTCTTAAGTGTTTAAGTTTGAGCTGTCTGTGTATTAGCCTAATATGTCAAATGCTACTAACATACTGACAGTAGGAAACTGTCTGAGCACCCTGGCCATCTGGATAAAGGTGGAACGTCTCCGTCTACATTGATGATTCCCACTAGACTTTGAGGGATACTCATGGTGGTCCTAATCTTAGTGATATCCTGATCTGTTAGCTCTTTGTGTTTGTTCCTAGGAAAGCACGACTTGGCAGGTACTTCTCTCTCTGCTGTGCTTCAGTGTTCAATGTCTGGAAAGGTTTTGTACTCTCATTTGGCTTCATAACGGATGTCTCAATATCCATGTACTTTTGGCATAGCTGAAATGACGAGCCATTAGAATTTTAACGAGGGTTTACTACCCCACTGCTAGTTAGCGGGGGTAGGGAGGGTAGCTTGCTAACCGCCCCACCCTCACACACACACTCCTGTGCTTGAGCTCACTTTGCTCTCGGCTCGGGTGGTAGTCGGACGTGTCCGCTCTCACCCTCGCCTCTCTGACACCCATTAATTTTTTTTTGCTTTCTCTCCTACAGGTTTGTGTGCGAAATTGGCCTCTATGAAAATGCGCAAATGTCCTGGATTACCCGACCACCCTTGTGGTACATTTATGTCGGCGGTCGAGACGGTCCCTCACACCCTTTGTCCTTACTGTAGGGGCCAACGGTGTGATAGTAGTAATAAGTGTGGTGAGTGCAGGGAGAGGTCTACCTCCCAGTGGGAGAGGTTTTCTCGGCGATGGAAGAAGTCCAGGCGGGATATTTCTCCTTCGAAGATTTCTTTGAAAGGAGAAAATCCCAGGGACTCTTCTTCCGCTGCCCAAACCTCCTCCGAAGCTCCCACTTGATCAGTTTCTTTCGAGAGACGGTCGAGTGGTAGCGTAGACTGTAGTTCTGTTTCCCAACCTCAGGGTTCGAGAGATGGCGTTGCCTCCCCTAGTGAGGCAGCTCCACCTCTTCCCCTGGGGGAGGATTTAAATGTTAATGTAACTGATTTTTTTAAATATTAAACTTAGCCGGTGAATATATAAATAGCTGACGTCTCCGACGGTCGACAGATCGCCATGAAGGCTGCCGGGTGTGCCCACCAGCGCCGACTATCGGCCAGATACCGCATATACTTCTCAACCAAACCAGTTCTTCTCTGTCGGTGTTAAAGACAACACTGGTTCTGCTCGCGCTTGACCTCGAGTTTTCTACTGATTGGTGAAGTACTTGGTTTTGGTTTTATTGCTTTCTCCGTGCTGGATTATTCAATACTATCTTCAAAAGAAATGCTTTTGAAGAGAGAGGAAAAGTTTTTGCCCTTGCTTTTTTTAATCTCGCTCTGGTTTTTCCATAGAGAAAAGATGGCCGACCCTTCCCTCAGTGTACGGAAGTGTGTTAAAGGCTTTTAGTAATTATTTTATCACTTTATAAATTATTGTTGATATTTATAGATTTACCTCTATATATTTTATATCTCACCCACCTTTATTAGGCCTCTTCGATTAGCTTTCCATTTATACTAAACACCGAGATAAATCTTATGTTTTTGTTTATAAGCGGCCTTTGCCTATTCTTTGTAGGCGGTCCTGACTTGGAAAACGAAGTTAAACAACGTTGAGCCCATGCAACTTCTATTTTTGTTTAGATTGATGAGATGAATATTTTTAGAAAATATTTTAAGAAATTTATTCTTTGAATAGTCTACGTGCTGTTTTTCAAAGATGAACTAACGTTTGGTTTATTTATGCTACGCAGTTTGCGCTCTATCGTTACGATAGAGAAAGAGAGAATCACGGTTTCACTTTGCAGAAAGAGTAAATTGATTTTGACGTTTTGTTCATTCTTCTTTCAAACTGAAGTTTTTTAGATACTAATTTAAAGGAACAAGTTAATTTTCAATTTCTTAGTCCTTTTAGTTTTTTCCTTTAGTCAAATAACCTGTTATTGACGAAGAGTGAGTGAGCCATTCTCTTGTGAGTGACAAGAGAGAGGGAGAGAGAAAGAGAGAACGATCCGATCTTTATTCTCGTCCCAAGTCTCTGTACAAGGAGTTTAGGAGCGAGTAACGTTGTTCTCGATTCAGTTTTTTACTCTCGTCCCAAGTCTCTGTACGGGGAGAGAGGATAAAACGTTTAAATTTTTATTCTCATCCCAAGGCACTGTACGGTGAGAGATTTAAAAGGTAGTCCCTAGTGATCTAGTTTTAGTCTCATCCCCAGTCACTGATCTTTTTAACTTTATATATTTCCGTTTTATTCGATATATATGTATATGTTTATTGATTTTTGCATGTGTGTTTCATTTTGTACTAATGTGCTTACATTATACGACTTATTTCGCAATTCTAACCTTTTGATTTAAGGGAGAATTGCGTGCTTCAGGTAGAAATCAGCTTTATTCATGTCTAATGTGAAATTATTAAAAAATGCGATATCAGTGAAGAAAGTGCGAAAAACATGTTCAATGTTGCGGAGGGTTCGTTTGTTCGTGCTTGCCGCTTGCCTAGTCCGAGACCTCTTTCAGGCTCCCCTGCACCAGGGAGAAGGAATGTCGTAGGACCTAAGGGAGGGAGAGGTGTAAACCAACGAACAGACGTTCCCTCAAAGGTATCAGACGTTGCTCGTCAAGCACGTCCTTGCCATAAGACAGGAGAGACGAAGTTTCTCCTCGTCTTCCGATGATTCGTCTCTTTAAAAGCCTGGGCATAAGGTTTCGTGACGGTTGAAACGTTTATTAGTTCCTTCAGAACAAGTTCAACGTCCTAGCTGTAGTCATCATGAGAGTCCCGTTCATAGCGATGACGTTCATGTACAGACGTTTCTGCCACAGACTCGACGTGACGTTGAGCAGTAGATTCCGTAGACACGACGTGACGTCGAGTGTCAGTCACCGTAGTCACGATATAGCATCGATCAGCAGTCACGGCTGTTACTACGTGACGTTTGAACGTCAGCCACCGCAGTCACAGGTTGATCCGAAGTTAAGTGTTTTGCAAGATATGCTGTTAAAGCTTTCTTCTTTAATAGAAGCTTACGATCCTGTTCCTGTGTGAAAGGATCCTTTGCTTTTTGTACGTCACGGTTCTGGGATACGTGATTCAGGTCTTCAACCTTCTAAACGAGCTTTGTTACGTCACACTGACGTTATCCCTAGTGACAGCTTTGCTGTTAAACGAGATGCGGAGCATAAATCTCGATGTAACTTTGATCGCTTTGAACGTCAGCCACCGCAGTCACAGCGTGACGTTGAGCTGCAGACACCGCAGACACGACGTGACGTTGAGCGGTAGACACCGTAGACATGACGTGACGTCGAGGGTCAGTCACCGTAGTCACGATATAGCATCGAACAACAGTCACCGCTGTTACTATGGGACGTTTGAACGTCAGTTACTTCTGTCACGACGTGTAGTAGAATAACATTCTCTGCAGTCACAACGTGACATCGACCCTCCAACTTTAACTTCTGTTCATATACAAGTTGATGTAGCCTGTCAGGCTTTTCCTTCACGTCATTCTGAATATAAATCTCCTTCTCGCAAGACTTGAGATTTATCAGATGATGTGCCTTTTGAAGAAGTTGATGACCCCCTTTCAACTAATGTACCTTTGGGGAGTCATTCAGAAGAGGAGTAACCTAGGGTGGTCCAACAATCCCTTGTTTTATAATTATGAATTTCTTTAGTGAAATTTTGTCCTACTCGTTTTGTAACGGCTGCTCCGCCATCTGAGTTTACTCTTGGCATGACTTTCTTCTACTCCTACATTTACGAAGTCAGTTCTCTCTTGTTCTTCCAAGAGAGCCATGCTCTTACTGGGAGACTGGTTGGAATCCAGGAGAAGTTTAGGAAAGTCTGCTTTTGCTTTTCCTCCTTCTTAATTAGCTTCTCGCTCGAGCGTCTGGTGTGACACAGGAGAAGTTCCCGGTTGGGGAGTACCTGCCTCTGCCCAGGGAGACTTCTTAAGCTTAGTGGACTCTCCTCGTCGTCTAGCCATGAGACGCTCCAAGATTTTATGGTCTGCTTCAGAGCTAGACCATCTCCTGTTAGGAGTTTTTTCGAACGTTTGAAGTATTTATTTGTTGGATTGGTCCCTGGGAGCCTTAACCCTGGATAGGTACGGTGGGTCGTTTGCGACCCCGAGCGTAAAAAAAAACAGGTTTTTCTCACGTGACTCACCCCTGTGACTGAATTTGTGGGTGATCGACCTGCAGGAGGTGTCTCCCCTACACGCTCTAGTAGTGTCCAGATGTGCATTGCTGTAGCTGTACTCCTTCCCCGATTTCTGAGACGCGTCGGGGTCGTTCGCGTCCGAGTTTACCCTTCTGAGGTAGTTTGCATAATTATCAAAGTTATTACGTATTATGAAATTGTCGTAGAATGGTGCAACTTGTATAGGTTATCAGTTGTGGAAAGTCTTGGTGGATTGTTTGGCTACCATGTGCATGTTTTTTTTTTTAGTTAAAATGTCGTTCATCACCACGAGGACCATTTTACCGCGAGTGCCCCTTTTTCATTTTTTTTCATTTTTTTGCCAAGTCATTTTTCCGTAAGATATTGCCAAATAGTGTCGTAAAACTTTTGCTTGTTTAGTGTTGGAAAGTGTGTCTAGATGATCTGGCTACCCATGCATGACTTTGTTTTTGTCAGATACGACGTAGTTATTGGTATATTGGGTATTTAACTGCAGTTACCAATTTCTGTTTTTTTTTCAATATTTGTAAAAATTACTACGTAGTAAGGAATTGCCGTATATTATTCATTTTTTTCATGTTTATGTGTTAGAAAGTGTGCCTTGATGGTTGGGCTAACACGTGCATGTCTTTTTTTTTATCTGAGATGTCGTATATTAGAATGTCGGGTATTTTACCGCGAGTGTCCCTTTTTAATTTTTTTTCATTTTTTTGCCAAGTCATTTTTCCGTAAGATATTGCGAAATAGTGTCGTAAAACTTTTGCTTTTTTAATGATGGAAAGTGTGTCTAGATGATCTGGCTACCCATGCGTGATTTTGTTTTTGTCAGATACGACGTAGTTATTGGTATATTGGGTATTTAACTGCGGTTGCCAATTTCTGTTTTTTTTCAATATTTGTAAAAATTTACTACGTAGTAAGGAATTGCCGTATATTATTGATTCTTTTTTCATGTTTATGTGTTAGAAAGTGTGCCTTGATGGTTGGGCTAACACGTGCATGTCTTTTTTTTTTATCTGAGATGCCGTATATTAGAATGTTGGGCATTTTTCCGCGAGTGCCCCTTTTTATTTGTTTTGCATTTTTTTGCTTAGTCATGTTACCGTAAGGAATTGGCAAGTAGTGTCGCAAAACTTATATTTTTATAGTGTTGGAAAGTGTTTCTAGATGATCTGGCTACCCATGCCTATCTTTTTTTTTAGCCAGATATGGCGTATATATAGGTATGTGTTCGATTTTCCGGTGATTGCCATTTTTTCGTTTTTTCCCAATTCTTTCAAAATTACTACGTACTAAGGAACTATCACAGAGTAATGATTCCTCTAGATGTTTATTTGTCGGAAAATTTTGTTTACTTTTTTTTTGATTGAATATCATCCAATTTTTTTAGCTAAAATATTGTTTTACATTTTTTTTTTCGATTTTATTTCCCTTCAAAAAAATTTTTTTGGGTCAGAATTTTAATTTTATAGTCGTAAAATAATCGACAATTATCCAGCAACCCACCATACAATTTTTATGCATATCCAATAATAATTAGATTAGTAAATAACACCTTGAAATTGACATACCCTTCCTACATTTCAAGTGGCAGATTAGGGAGTCTGAGTCAGTGTGGTTGGCGGCCATTTTGTGGACATATCCGAAGCGTAAGCTGCCCTATCTATATATATTCTTGTTCCCTATAGAATTTGTGATATTTTGGTATATTTTTACCTGCATAAATATCATATTATATATTAAATATATGTATTTTTTTACGAAATTTCCAAGTACTCAAAAAATTACCTTTAGATATGGCCCCTGATATAAATGTAATTTACAAAATAATGAAGATTTTTTTACATATTTCTATTTTAGGATAACATATGTTTATTCCCTAAAAAAATTAGCCACTTCCTATTTCATTTGGGTACCCAAAAAAATTCATGAAATTTGGACAATTTTTTTTGGCCAAAAAAAGTTACCTTTTTTTCTCATTTCAGATCTTCACCTCCATGGGTCTGACTTCATCCAAAATACATCAAGATGTGTCCTAAACATTCAAGAATCAATTCCTAAAAGGATTTGTGTATATATGTATAAACTTTTTTTTATGAATTTTTATGTCAGGTCTTTTTTTTCTACTTAATATTTTAAAATATTTATAATAAATAGTTTTTCTGCAGATGAGTAGTATTTATCTTTACATTTGTTTTAAGCATTCATTGAAGTTTTTTTTGGCAAAAGAAAAAAGGAGGTTACTGCAAAAACTGATTTTTCAAGAATTTTTTTTGGCGTCGGGGTCGTTCGCGTCCGAGTATACCCTTAAAGGGGTGTCCGAGGACCGTACCTATCCAGGGTTAAGTAAGAAAGTCTTTCCAGCTGTCAATGTATTGCTGTACAATTATGTCATGCATGAACAAGGCTATCAGGGATGGCTCCAATGATCTGGCAGCCACGTTCACTGCAGGAGTACTTAAGATGTAAGTGCGCTCAATGTGTTCATTCTCAAGACAAAGTTCACGATGAAGACTACCAAATCTGTCTTGGCAGCAGTAAGGGAAGGCGACTGGATGGTCTCTCTCGACCTTCAGGAAGCATACTTCCACATCCCGATTCATCCAAACTTTCAACAACATCTGAGGTGTGTGGACGGGAAAGTAGTGTACCAATTTTGAGCACTGTGCTTCGGCCTCATTCCTGCTCCTCTTGTTTTTACAAGGCTCTTGCAAAATGTAGCAAACTTTCTACATTTTTTGAGGATTCAGAGCCTCCCTTTATTTTGACGACTGGCTAATCAGGGCGTCGTCATTAAATCGCTGTCTGGAGAGCCTCTAATGGACATTAGACCTAACCAAGGAGTTAGGTCTCATAGTGAACGTAGAGAAGTCGTAACTTACAGTACTCCATCCCAGACTATTCTTTATTTGGGAAAGGAGATACAGTGTCGAATTTTTCGGGCCTTTTTGTCTCCCACAAGAATGGAACAAGCTCTGTTAAAAGTCCGTCACTTGCAAGAGAAAAACAGTTGCTCTGTAAGAGATTGAACGAGCCTCGTGGGAACTCTTTCATCGCTGGAGTAGTTTATCTCTCTGGGGAGACTCAACCTTTGCCCTCTCTAATTTCACCTAAACCATTGGAACAAGGAGAAGGGCTTAGAGAGTATCTCTTTCCCAATCTCCAACTCAGTCTAGACATGTCTGACTTGGTGGGACAGCAACATCAGACTTCGAGAAGGTCTTTCTCTTGCCATCAAGAACCCAAACCATGTGTTGTATTCAGATGCATCGGATTTGGGTTAGGGAGCTCCACTGGACAGTCTGGAATGCTCGGGTCTTTGGTCCACGGATCAGAAGGAACTCCATTTAAGGCAAGTAACATCTCTCTTTTGACGAGATTTTTGCAAGGAGAAATGTATATCTTGGTGGACTGCCTCAGCAGAAGAGGACAAGTCATCTCCATGGAGTGGACGTTGCACAAGACTGTGTGCGAGAAGCTATGGATGACATGGGGTCAACCCACCATAGATCTTTTTGCGACTTCACTGACAAAGAGGCTCTCGACTTACTGCTCTCCAGTTCCAGATCCAGAGGCAGCCCACATAGACGCTTTCCTGCTGGACTGGTCTCACCTGGACTTTTATGCCTTTCCACCTTTCAAGATCCTAAACAAGGTGCTGCAGAAGTTCGCCTCTCACGAAGGGACCAGGTTGACGTTGGTTGCTCCCCTCTGGCCCGCGAGAGAGTGGTTAACAGAGGTACTTCTATGGCTGGTAGACGTTCCAAGAAGTCTGCCGTTGCGGATGGATCTCTTGCGACAGCCTCACGTAAAGAGATTTCATCAAAGCCTCCCCGCGCTTCGTTTAACTGCCTTCAGACTATCGAAAGACTCTCTATAGCTCGAGGGTTTTCGAAGGAGGCAGCTAGAGCGATCGCGAGGGCTAGAAGATCCTCTACCATCAGGATCTATCAGTCGAAATGGGAGGCATTTAGAGACTGGTGCAAGTCCTCCTCTATTTCCTCTTCCAGTGCCTCTGTAGCGCAGATTGCGGATTTTCTGCTTTATCTGAGAAACGGTCGCTCCCTCACTGCATCCACCATTAAAGGCTACAGAAGCATGTTAGCTTCTGTTTTCAGGCATAGGGGTTTGGATCTTTCTAATAACAAAGATCTCCAAGACCTGCTTAAGTCTTTCGAGACTTCCAAGGAGCGTCATATTTCGACTCCTGCTTGGAACTTGGACGTGGTCCTACAGTTCCTTATGTCAGACAGGTTTGAACCATTAAATTCAGCTTCCCTGAAGGATCTTACCCTCAAGACACTTTTTTTGGTGAGCTTGGCTTCGGCTAAAAGGGTTAGTGAGATACATGCTTTTAGCAAGAACATCGGCTTCTCCACTAATAAAGCAGTATGTGCTCTTCAACTTGAATTTTTGGCCAAGAATGAACTTCCGTCTCGTCCTTGGCCTAAATCATTTGAAATCCCCAGTCTTTCTGAGATTGTGGGGAATGAAGTTGAAAGAGTGCTGTGCCCCGTTAGAGCTCTTAAATTTTATTCATCCAGAACTAAACCGCTACGAGGTTGTTCAGAGGCTTTATGGTGCTCTGTTAAAAAGCCCTCTTTGCCCATGTCTAAGAATGCGTTGTCTTATTTTATTAGACTTTTGAGTCGGGAGGCACACTCATTTAAGTGAGAAGGATCGTAATTTACTTAAAGTCAAGGCTCATGAAGTTAGAGCGATAGCAACTTCAGTAGCGTTTAAGCAAAATAGATCCATTAAAAGTATTATGGACGCGACCTTTTGGAGAAGCAAGTCGGTATTCGCTTCATATTACTTGAAAGATGTCCAGACTCTTTATGGGGACTGCTACACACTGGGACCATTCGTAGCAGCGAGTGCAGTAGTGGGTGAAGGCTCTACCACTACATTCCCTTAATCCCAATATCCTTTCAATCTACTCTTGAAATTTTTAATCTTGTTTTGGGTTGTACAGGAGACTAAGAAGTCTTTCGCAATCTTTTTGATTTGGCGGGTGGTCAAAATATTGTTTCTTGAGAGCGCCCAGATTAAGGGTATTGATGAGGTCCTGTTATAGGGGTGTTCACCCTGGATATAGCAGCTCCTGGGAGCCTTTCAGCATCCTAAGAGGATCGCTGGGCTTCGTGAGGATAGCGGACTAATGAGGCAGAGTAATCATCAGAGTCAGCTTCCTTACCAGGTACCTATACTTAAGTTTGTTTTTTGAATATTTGTCAAAAACTCTTGAGCATATACGCCTTTATTGTTTTAATACTAGTCTCTACCCACCACCATGGGTGTGAATCAGCTATTTATATATTCACCGGCTAAGTTTAATATTTAAAAATTATATTTTCATTATAAAATAAATTTTTGAATATACTTACCCGGTGAATATATAATATTAAAGGCCCTCCCTTCCTCCCCGATAGAGACCCTATGGACTGAGAAGAACTGGTTTGGTTGAGAAGTATATGCGGTATCTGGCCGATAGTCGGCGCTGGTGGGCACACCCGGCAGCCTTCATGGTGATCGCTCGCAAGTTTTTGGAATCTGTCGACCGTCGGAGACGTCAGCTATTTATATATTTACCGGGTAAGTATATTCAAAAATTTATTTTATAATGAAAATATCATATTTCAGCTTTGGTCTTCCTTGGGGCTCGTGGGTTCGCCCTCCAAGGAAGCATTGATTGACATCATCCGGTTGGGTGCCGCTGTCAAGCAATCACCAACTTTGGCAGAGGTTGATCCTCTGTCTATTGTCGATGTTGTGGTGTCAGAGGTATCTAATGCGGTATCTCCTAATACCTCTGCAACCTCTCAACCCGCAGTAGCTGAAGGCTTAGTTTCTCCTGGTCCTGCACAACCTACGAGGGAGAAACTAAGTCCAACAGTCTCTCCTGCCGGTGATTCTCTCCCTCGGGGGAGTTCACTCACAGAGACTCCTCTTCGGAGGACTGCTGAAGGTCAGCTTGCTTACCCAACGGCCCCCAGAGGACGTATTCGTCGTAAGGCTCGCCTTCCTCTTCGCCGGAGAGGCCTTCCCTTCGGTTCACCATCACCGTTGCAGTCCGCCACAGAGGAGCCTCATCATCGATCTCCGACTGTTCCTGCTACTACCCTGGACCTCTCTGCGGATCGTTCGCGATCCCCTTCGGTGGAAGGTCGTCCTTACAAAGGGCACGCCGACCTTCCACCCGTCAGACCTGCTGACCTGCCGTCACCTTTCCTGGCTGCTGATGCGCTTTATGCGCCAACCAAACCTGTTTTCAATAAACGGCTTGGTCCCTTCGGGGCAACAAGGGCGTATGCGCAAATTAGCGCATACGTCCCTTACGCGCCATGCCAAGCATGCGCGCCAACGTTCTCCAGACCTCACTGAGGTTTCGGAGATAGCGCGTCAGCGCTCACCTGCTGCTGCCGTTCCTGAGTTAGCGCGCCACCGCTCACCTGCTGCTGAGATTCCTGATAAAGCGCACCAGCGCACCACTGCGCGCCAGCATTTACCAACGCGCCAGTGCTCTTCTGCGTGCCAGCGCTCTCCGTGCCAACGATCTCCTGCGCGCCCACGATCTTTGGATCTGGGTGCGAAGGGAAGGCTAGGACTTCCCCTACTCGCCAGCGCTCGCCAATGCACCGTCGGTTTTCACCTGCGCGCCATCCCTCGCCAGCGAATGCTCGCACAGTCATCTACATGCGCCCACGAGGATGCGCGCCCACGCCTATCTCCCACAGCAGCAACGCATCACCAGCCTGATGTGCGCCCACAGGAGGCGCGCCAACAAGCGCAGGTTCCAGCTGCGTGCCTGCGCGAGAGGGATATCTCCCCTACGTGCACGCACCCGACGATATCTTCTGGGATGCACGATCTCTCTCCCACACGGGCTCATCCTGATCCTGCGCGCCCATGCGCGTGCGAACATTCACCCTCGCACGCGCGAGCTCGCTAACAGCTTCCTGCGCACTCCTACGCGCCATCACTCGCCCGCGTGCCCTCACAATCGCCCTAACACGCGCGCATCAGCAGTCTCCCACGCGATCGCCAATATCCTCACACACGCAAGACTGCAGGACAACGCGCGGCAAGGTCGCCATCGCCGCATTCCCCCATCCCCCCCCCCCCACAAGCTCAGAACAGCGCGCTTGCCGGTAGGGGGGAAGGTTCCAGAAAGGTCCAGGGACATTTCTTCTTTATCTTCTTTTCTTTACGGGCGAACCCCCCTATGGAAACTCCTCCCATGGATCGGTCGATCCCTGTCCCTCCAGAGGGAGTGTCTGATAGCGCAGCCATAAGCCAGCAGCTTTGGTTTGGGGCACTTATCAGAGCGGTCATGCAGGCTGTCAAGCCTGTTCTCTCTGATTTGGGCCACAAATCCTTGGCTGTGTCTACTCCCCTGAAGAGAAAAAGAGGAGTTTCAGACGCAGTGACTTCTCCGAGGACTAAGTTGTCTCCTTGTAAGCCTTCGAGGCAAGCCCCCTCCCCCCCAGACTTTTTCTCCCTCCCCTTCGGACGAGGATTACCCATCCTTAGGGGAGTCACGTGAGGTGGGACGTTCCCCCATCGCACCAATGAGGGAAACCCCACATTGTGCTGGAAAGTCTTCTCGGGTAGGGGCAGAGAAGACCCTACCTCCTTCGTCGATGGAGTCCTGCATCCCTCCCAGGAGGGAGTCGAAGGACTCCAAGACAGTACCGAAGTCCTCGTCAGGACTTAGAATGGAGCCAGCCAGTAACTCGGAGAACGTCTGCGATTATCCCCAAGAAGAGCCTTTGGGGACAGGAGACTTCGCTGCTAGTCCTTCCGGAGGAGAGCTGCAGTAGCCAGAACATGCTTTTTGGCAGGTTCTGATCCTAATGAGGACTCTCAATGGGTTTGCTGACCCAGAGATTCTCAACCGAGAGGGCAAAGACACGGTCTTGGACCGAGTATTTGGGACTCAAAAACCCTCTTAAGGCCAGTGCAGCCTTTCCCTGGTCTTAGGGGGTTAAGAGTTCCAGGGACAAGATCGCAGTCCAGCTCTCTGAGCTAGCCTCCTCTAGCTGATCCAGTGCCGGCAACAAGCTTCTTCTCCCACCTCCTCGGGTACATCAGAGGAGGTACTTTGAGATCTTAGAGGAGCCTTGTTTGTCTCTTCCCCTTCACCATTCTTTGGAAGAGCTTACTAGGGGAGTCCCTCTTGAGAGGCTCTCCAACCGACAGGTCTCATTCTCGGCGACTGAGATCCTTAATCTGGAGAAGGTTGCGAAGTGTGCCATGCAGGCCACTTCATAGCTGGATATCTAGTTAGGGACCTTAGGTATCCTGATACGTTCGGAAGATTTATCCAAAGAGCGTACCAGGAAAGCTATGGAGACCTTTTTACTCTCAGGCAGTCGCACTATCGAGTTTCTGGCCCACCAAGTCTCGAACTTGTGGGCAAACACTATCCTGAAACGTCGGGATGCGGTGTCTGAGGAGTTCCACCAGAAGGTCCCTAGCACCGAGATAAGCAGGCTCAGACATTCTTCCGTGATGGGAACGAACCTGTTTGAGCCTAAGGACGTGGAGCATGCTGCTGAGAGATGGAGGAAGTCCCACCAAGACTCCCTCCTACATAGGGTTTTGACATCCAAGCCCTATAAGCCTCCAGCACCCCAGCAGTCCTGTCCTACGAAGACAACGGCAGCGAAGACATTGGTGTCTAAGCTCTTTCCTATCAAGGATAGGAAAGGCAAGAAGCCCTACAGGGGAGGGAAGAATCCTAGAGGGAGCAGCCGAGGCCACAAACGCTAGGATTGGCAGTCCCCTTGCATGTCCACCAGTGGGGGGATGCCTTCAAAGTTGCGCAGACAGGTGGCAGCAACTCCGGGCCGATTCCTGGACGATTTCCGTAATCAGTCAGGGATATCGCGTCCCGTTCACAACATCTCTACCTCCCCTGACGACGAATCCAGTGTCATTGAGCTCCCCTGCTATGGGATCAGCAAGGGGGCAGGCCCTTTGGGCAGAAGTCCAGACCATGTTGAAGAAGGGCGCTCTCCAGAAGGTCCTCGACGGGTCCCCAGGCTTCTTCAGTCGACTCTTTCTTGTAAAGAAGGCGTCTGAAGGCTGGAGACCAGTCATCAACCTCTCGGCTTTGAACAAGTTTGTCAACCAAACTCCGTTCAGCATGGAGACCGCAGACACGGTCAGACTTGCAGTGAGACCTCAAGAGTTCATGTGTACACTGGATCTGAAGGACGCGTACTTCCAGATCCCAATCCATCCGTCTTCAAGGAAGTACTTAAGATTCAGCCTAGACAACAAGGTTTACCAGTTCAGGGTGCTGTGTTTCGGTCTCTCCACAGCACCACAGGTTTTTACCAGAGTGTTCATCCTAATATCGTCGTGGGCACACAGGATCGGCATACGTCTCCTCCGTTATCTGGACGACTGGCTGATCCTAGCAGACTCGGAGTCGGCCCTTCTTCGCCACCGAGACAAACTTCTGGGACTTTGCCAAGATCTGGGGATCATGGTAAATCTCGAGAAGTCCTCTCTGCTTCCCACTCAAAGACTGGTATACCTAGGCATGATTATAGACACCAATCTCCACAAAGCCTTCCCATCAGACGACAGGATAGCAAGGCTGAGGAAGGTCGCAAGCCCTTTTCTCAGACGAGAAGAACTTCCAGCCCAATCATGGTTACGTCTCCTCTGTCACCTGTCATCTTTGGCTCGTCTACTATGAAATTCAGGGCCTCTGTAACACGGTTTTTTCGCAATAACTTTTTTTCTATGAATTTCATAAATATAACGCTTATTCAGAATGCACATTATATCCACACATAAATTTTGACTATATTCTGCATTACGTAGGTTGAATAAATTTGGTACTTTATTAAGTAAAAGTGACGATTTTTGAAGACGGGCCAACTTACTCAGAGAAAAGGTTTCGAACGCACTCGTTACGTAACTTATGACGGCATTTCTTCTTTTTCTCGATCGATGATTGGTTATACATAACGAAGGCTATACCTCTGCCAACAATAACACAAAAGTGTAAATAAAAGCAAAGCAGTACACCTTTATGAACTCTGAAACCTCTCCACTGAGAATTGTCATAATGAAAAAACCAACAAAATATGTTAATAAATACAAAAACACTTCGATTATTTGTCTAACTCCCAAAATAAGTTTCCTAAGAAATTACAGTCTACTTTATAGCTCACAATCAGACTGACAAGGTGTAGGGAATAGTTGGTAATTTTCAAAAACGTAGTAGACAAGCTTGATTTGATAACTGCTACATCCAATGTCAAGCAATTTTTATTTATTGTCTATCTACCGATCTATTTACTGTAAAAAAAAAGAAAAAAAAAAATAGCCGGTACTGCATTTTGCTTTAAACTTTCACCAATGATTATCGTCAGAATGATGACTTCATGAGGCTCCACCCACTTTAGCCTTGTTATAATTCTGGATAACACTGAAGGCTATCATGGGCATTGTTGGATCAGAAAATTAAAATTCTGGCTATAAAAACTTATTTCTCGAGTAGTTGTAAGAAGTGCTAAATGATCCTCAAGGATCCCAGTAGTTGGCCTAAACCTTTAATTCATGTATACTACTGTTGCGGGACTACTGCTACAGTAGTATTACTACGCTAGCACAGATACCCCACCCACATTTATGTATCGTTCCGCCATTCATAAAGTCTGTGTCATTTTTTTTCACTGTGCAATAAGCCATGGCCTCCTCAGAATTTAAGTTTTATATTAGATGATAGGCTATTTCATTAAGCTGACAAATTTATGGCAACTGGGTATGTTATTGCCGATGTTGAAGCTAAAGATAAAGTTTGGTATCATTCCTTCATTGCATTATCATCTTTACTACTATTTGTTTTGCTACACGTAGTAATTATTTTAAAGGATAAATGAATTATGTTCACTTTACTCCTATAAATTCCCATAAGATGTACAAATAAAACTCCTAAAACTATTCATGATTTATTTACAAAATTCAGTCATGCCCAAAACATAGCCAACACGGTCGTACGGCCTAAGAAGAAGAAAAAAAAATTATATCGGATGATCCGTTGGTCTGATGGAGAGTTTAGCACAAAATTCTCATTTTAACAAAAATAGTTATATCAAGACTGTTTACATACAATCTCTCTCTCTCTCTCTCTCTCTCTCTCTCTCTCTCTCTCTCTCTCTCTCTCTCTCTCTCTCTCTCTCTTGGTGGCATAGTGAATAGTTAATGGAAATGTTCAAAAGCCTGAGTGACATTACAAGTATTATAATCATATTACGCTAAATACAAATCAGACCATAAACATTGGATTTAAACTAGAAACTGAATAATTACCTATTCAGGCTATAGTAAATATGGCCATGGGATTTCTCTTGACTGTATAAAGTTGCAAGTCGTAAGATAAATGCAGTTTTGCAACCACAGGGGCAATTCCAAATCCTGCTAGCCATTCTTGACTGTTATGGGTTCCAGAGCCGATGGAAGAAGGTGAATGGGTGTCCGGTGGATGGGCGGGGCAAAATTTTGTTAAAAGGTGTTTACATTGCTTACGTAATGAATGTTTTCGACTCTTGGCTCGTTATCACTGGCCATGGCGTCGGCTAGATCATTTTTACTCTATAAAAATTAAAACTATCGGGTTTAGGTTATTGAAAATGCTGACAAAATTTGTGTGTGGTTGTAAAATATACATATGTCAACTTTCAGCTACATCCGATGCCTTGATAAGGAGCAAAGTCTAAAAAACCGTTTGTTCCGTAACCGAAATACAAACCACGCTATTTACAAAGGGTATTACTTTTAGCGCAGCTGAAATGACGAGCCAATAGTTTTTAACGAGGGTTAATTACCCTCGCACTAGTTAGCGGGGGGTGGGGAAGGGTAGCTTGCTACCCCTCCCCCCTCCACACACCGGTGACTTGCTTCACTTCACTTTTGGCTCGGCGGTGATCAGACGTGTCTGTTCATCGCCTTCGTGACAGCCTTTAATTTTCTGCTTTTTCTTTTCAGCTTGTGTGATTGGTTAGAAGTTGACCTTCAGTTATTTTCTTTTATTTACTATGCGTACATGGCCTGGAGTTGCCGGCTATCCTTGTGGGACTTTCATGTCGGACGTTATTACGGATCCTTACACCCTCTGCCGTCAATGTCGGGGCCGACGGTGCAACCAGGATAACATGTGCCGTGAGTGCAGGGAGTGATCTGCCTCCCAGTGGGAGAGGTTTGGCCGTCGGCATAAGAAGAAGTCCAAGAGAGACCGTTCTCCTCCGGGGTTAGCCTTGAAGGAGGAAGGTTCTCGGGACTCTTCTTCCGCCGCCCAAACCTCCTCCGAAGCTCCCCCTCGTCCGCCTCCTAAGGAGAGTCGTCCGAGTGGGAGCGCAGGCCCTTGTTCTGTTTCCCTACCTTCGGTGGGGGGAGAGGGCGTCGCCTCCCATAGCGAGGCGGTTCCCCCTCCTCCTCCGGGGGAGGTTATTGATAATAATGCCTTATCCAGTGATGATCTTTTACAGATTTGGTCGTCCCTGGGGCTTAAGGGCTTGCCCTCCAGGGTCGCTCTTATTGACCTTGTCTCGTTGGGGGCCGCTGTTAAACAGTCGCCGGTGGTAGCAGAGGTAGACCCTCTGTCTATTGTCGACGTCGTGGTGACAGAGGCCTCCGACGGGGCTGGGCCTTCCGACGCAGGTGCTGTTGCTGGTGATGGTGCTCAAGGATCTCCTCCTCCTTCCGTGCATCCTTCGAAGGGGGAAGTGAGTCCTTCAGTCTCGACTGCTGCCCAGCTTCCTTCTGAGGGAAGTGTTTTGACGGAGACTCCCCTTCGGAGGACCGATGGTCCCGACGATCTCCACCGAGGCCGCCTCCGCCGTAAGGCTCACCGCCCTCTACGCCACAAGGGCCTCCCTTCCCCTTACAGGGGGACTAAAAGGCGCCTTTTTGGGTCTTCGTCCTCCGGGGGGACTCTCCTCGTCAGCCTCAACTGACTGCCCCGCCCTCCTTGAACCTCTCTGCAGACCGCTCACCATCTCCTGCCGGATCTTCGCCTTCTGGAGAACTCGTCACCCGACGGGCAACGGTCCCTTCGGGGCTAAGGGATTCTTCCCTTACGCGAGCAGGGCTAGCGCACAAGCGCTCTCCTGCTCGCCAGCGCTCTCCTGCTCGCCAGCGATCTCCTGCTCGCCAGCGATCTCCTGCTCGTCGACAATCTCCTGCTCGCCAAGACTCTCCTGCTCGCCGACGCTCACCTTCTCGTCAGCTCTCTCCTGATGTTCGCCCCCCTCGCCAGCGCTCTCCTGCTCGTCAGCTCTCTTCCGAGCGTCAGCGCTCATGTGAGGACCATTGCCCTGCGGTCTCTGACCACCCTTTAGTTCCTGCTGAACTCCCTGCTCACCATCCACCTGGTCCTGTGGCTACACAACATCGTGCTGCGAGTGTGTCAGAAACACATGTTCGCCAACGCGCCAGCGATCTTCCCGTTCCTGCTCGTGAACGCGCCGCACCACCTGTCCTCTCACAGGACACGCGTCGACCTTCTGCTCGCCAGCGATCACCAGCTCGCCAGCGATCACCAGCTCGCCAGCGATCACCTACACATGCTGCTCGCCATCGCACGACCCTGCATGATCGCCCGCTTACGCATGCTGCTCCTCATCGCACAACCCTGAACGATCGCCCTCCTGCGGATGCTGATCACCATCGCACCCTTTCACGCGATCATTCACCTGCGCATGCTGCTCGCCATCGCACAACCCTGCACGATCGCCCGCTTACGCATGCTGCTCCTCATCGCAAAACCCTGAACGATCGCCCTCCTGCGGATGCTGATCACCATCGCACCCTTTCACGCGATCATTCACCTGCGCATGCTGCTCGCCATCGCAAAACCCTGCACGATCGCCCGCTTACGCATGCTGCTCCTCATCGCACAACCCTGAACGATCGCCCTCTTGCGGATGCTGATCACCATCGCACCCTATCAGGTGATCATTAACCTACACATGCTGCTCGCCATCGCTTACCATTACGCGGTCATTCACCTGCGCATGCTGCTCACCATCGCACATCAGTGCATCGACATACCACAGCTCGTCATCGATCGCCTGTGGATCTACATCGCCAGCGATCTTCTTCACCTACGCGGCAGCACGATCCCTCGCCGTCGCGCCATTGCTTGCGTTCGTCGCCTCGGACACGTGTTCATTTACCGGCCCACCCTCACGCCCACTCGCCTGCGCGCCCGCGCGATCGCTCGCCTGCGCGCCCGCGCGATCGCTCGCCTGCGCGCCCCGCGCGATCGCTCGCCTGCGCGCCCGCGCGATCGCTCGCCTGCGCGCCCGCGCGATCGCTCGCCTGCGCGCCCGCGCGATCGCTCGCCCGCGCGCCCGCGCGATCGCTCGCCCGCGCGCCCGCGCGATCGCTCGCCTGCGCGCCCGCGCGATCGCTCGCCTGCGCGCCCGCACGCCCGCGCGCCCGCGCGCCCGCTCACCTGCGCGCCCGCGCGACCGCTCGCCTGCGCGCCCGCGCGACCGCTCGCCTGTGCGCCTGCGCGATCACCCGCGCAATCACCCGCGCGACCATTCGCCTTTGCGCGACCGTTCGCCCTCGTGCGACCTTAGTTCGCGGCGAATTCCACAGCCGGTGGTAGAAGCAGGGACGCGTGCTCCTAGACGACACTCGGGATCACCTCCATCCAAGCACAGGTTGGTAGTGCAGGACGAAGACAGGTCAGTACAGCATTCTTCCCCACCTTCTTTTCAGGCAGGTACCGTCGTGTCCACTCCAAAGGATCGCCCGATCCCTTTCACCTTAGCGAGGATTTCGGACTCTGTGTCCTTGGAGCAGCAGACTTGGTTTGGTCCACGGGCACGGGCGTTACTGAGGGTTATGAAACCAGCACTCGCCGGCCAGGGTAACAAACCAGCGGCTGTCTCTCCTACGCTGAAGAGAAAGAGAGGAGTGGACTTCGTGGTGACTTCCCCCAGGGCGAAGTTGGTTCTCAAGTGGTCGGTCTCGAGGGTCCCCTCTCCTGCACGAGTACTCTCTCCTTCTCCTGTGGATGAGGCCTTTCCGTCCTCAGGTGAGTCCAGTGGGGCGGTAGTCTTCCCCTCGGCACCAGGGCGGAGACTTCGCTTCAGGCAGGAGAATCGTCTCGTGAGGAAGGGGCCCCTCGAACCTCGTTGTTGGGATCCTCTATCCCTCCCAGGAGGGAACCCAAGGATTCCAAGACCATCCCTAAATCCTCTGCAAGGATTCGTCAGGAACCCACGACTACCCAGGGGAATGTCCACTTATCACCCCAGGAAGAGATTCCTGGGGCAGGAGACTTAGCTGCCAGCCCGCAGGGAGGAGAACAGCAAGAGTCCGAACATGCCTTCTGGCAGGTCCTAAGCCTGATAAGGCAACTTAACAGTCTTACGGATCCAGTCATCCCCCCCCCCCCCGTGAAGGTAAAGACACGATTCTGGATGAAGTGTTTGACGTTCGGAAGGCCCCTAAGACCAGTGCAGCTCTGCCCTGGTCTCGGGGGCTGAAGAGTGCCAGAGCTAGAGCCAATGCTCAGCTCGCACTTCTTGCCTCCTCCAGTCGTTCCACTGCCGGGAACAAACTCATCCCTCCTCCTCGCCTTCAGCAGAGGAGGTATTTCGAGATCCTGGGTGAGCACACCCTCGCTCTTCCTCTCCATCACTCTGTGGAGGAGCTGGCGAAGGGAGTTCCCTTGGAGAAACTCTCTGCCCGGCAGGTGTCGTTCTCGGCGGCAGAGATCCTTAACCATGAGAAGGTCGCTAAGTGTGCCATGCAGGCCACTTCGTGGCTGGACTTCTGGTTAGGATCTCTGGGCATCCTATTGCGATCGGAGGACTTGTCCAAGGAGACCAATAGGAAGGCCCTAGAGACCTTCTTGCTCTCGGGCACCCGCTCCATCGAGTTTTTGGCGCACCAGGTTACCACCCTGTGGGCCAACTCGGTGTTGAAGCGTCGCGATGCTGTGTCCGAGAGATTCCATCCGGAGGTCCCCGCCGTAGATGTGTGTAGGCTCCGACATGCCTCCCTCCTGGGGGAGAGCCTGTTTGAGCCTCAAGACTTGGAGCGAACGGCTTAGAGGTGGAGGAAATCCAGCACGGACTCCCTCCTCCACAGGGCCCTTACAACTCGGCCCTATAAGCCTCCAGAACCGCCACAACAGCATCAACAGCCTGTGTAAGGCTCCCAAACAGGCACCGGCAGCTAAGAAAGTGGTGTCTAAGCCCCAGCCCTTTCCAGCCAAGGTCAAGAGGGGCGGTAAGTCCTCCAGGGGAGGCAAGACTTCTAGGGGTGGCGGCCGCGGCCGCAAGCCCTAGGGGTGGCAGTCCCCCTGCGTGTCCACCTGTGGGGGTATGCCTTCAGCGTTGCGTCCGCATGTGGCAACATCACGGGGCCGATGCTTGGACTGTCTCAGTGATCGGCCAAGGTTATCGCGTCCCGTTCACGTCATCTCAACCTCCCCTGACAGCGAATCCAGTGTCGTTGAGCTCCTATGCCATGGGATCCGCAAAGGGGCTGGCCCTTCAGGCCGAAGTCGAGACCATGTTCGAGAAGGGTGCTCTCCAGGAGGTCGTGGACGGCTCTCCAGGCTTCTTCAGTCGACTCTTTCTTGTAAAGAAGGCTACTGGAGGCTGGAGACCCGTCATCGATCTCTCGGCTCTGAACAGGTTTGTCAAACAAACCCGGTTCAGCATGGAGACAGCAGACACGGTCAGACTTGCGGTGAGACCACAAGACTTCATGTGTACACTAGATCGAAAGGATGCGTACTTCCAGATCCCAATCCATCCGTCTTCCAGGAAGTACCTGAGATTCTGCCTAGACAACAAGATCTACCAGTTCAAGGTGCTGTGTTTCGGTCTCTCCACAGCTCCTCAGGTGTTCACCAGAGTGTTCACCCTGATTTCGACTTGGGCGCACAGGAACGGCATTCGTCTCCTTCGTTACCTAGACGATTGGCTGATCCTAGCAGACTCGGAGTCGACCCTTCTTCGGCACCGAGACAGGCTTCTAGATCTTTGCCAGGATCTGGGGATTGTGGTAAACCTCGAGAAGTCCTCTCTGCAGCCGTCCCAACAACTGGTTTATCTAGGCATGCTAATAGACACCAATCTCCACAAAGCCTTTCCATCAGACGACCGGATAGCAAGGCTGAGGAGGGTGGCGGAACCTTTCCTCAGGCGAAAAGAACTCCCCGCCCAATCGTGGTTGCGTCTCTTAGGCCACCTATCCTCCCTGGCCCGTCTAGTTCCAAACAGCCGCCTCAGGATGAGATCCCTTCAATGGCGGCTCAAGTCCCGGTGGAATCAAGGATCCGATTCCCCGGACATTCTGATCCCAATGGGGTCTCTGGAACAGACGGACTTGTGGTGGTGGCTGGCCGACGAGAACCTGCAAAAGGGAGTGGGTCTTCTCGTCCTCCCCCCGGAATTGACTCTGTTTTCGAACGCGTCAAAAGAAGGGTGGGGGGCGCACGTTCTGAACCAGAGGGCCTCAGGCCTTTGGTCAGAATCAGAAAAGTGCCTACACATCAACCTGCTAGAATTGAAGGCCGTCTTTCTGGCCCTTCAACAGTTCCAACGGTTCCTGGCGGGTCACTCCGTGGTAGTGATGAGCTACAACACCACGGTAGTGGCTTATATCAACAAGCAGGGAGGCACTTTTTCGCAACAGCTATCCCATCTTGCAGTAGAGACTCTGAGGTGGACCGAAACCCACTCAATAACACTATCAGCTCGCTTCATTCCTGGCAAGAGGAATGTGCTCGCAGAGAGTCTGAGCTGGGCTTCGCAGATAGTGAGTACCGAGTGGTCTTGGATCCTCAGATAGCCAACAAAGTCCTGACTTTGTGGGGTTCCCCGACGGTGGACTAGTTCGCGACAGCCTTGAACTTCAAGCTGCCCCTGTACTGCTCACCAGTCCCGGACCCCAAGGCACTCTGGCAAGATGCTTTCCAGCAACGGTGGGACAACATCGACGTGTACGCCTTCCCACCATTCTGTCTGATGAGAAGGGTGCTCAACAGGACCAGACTATCGGTCAACTGTTCCATGACTCTAGTAGCTCCGCTATGGCATCACGCGGAATGGTTTCCGGACCTTCTGCAACTCCTGACGGAACTCCCAAGGGAGCTTCCTCCACGACACGAGCTTCTCAGACAACCTCACTCCGGTGTCCCTCACAGGGCCGTAGCCTCGCTTCGGCTTCACGCCTGGAGACTATCCAGCGTCTCCTCGCGGAGAGAGGCTTTTCGCAACAGGTTGCGGAGAGAATGTCTCGGCACCTGCGAAGGTCCTCTGAGGGAGTCTACCAAGCGAAGTGGAGAGTCTTTTGTGGTTGGTGTCGTGGAAGGGGTATCTCTCCACTCGATGCCACTATTCCAGCAATAGCGGACTTCCTCGTGTATCTGCGAGAAGAAATGCGCCTTTCTGTCTCGGCAGTGAAAGGCTATCGCTCAGCCTTAAGCTTGGCCTTCAGATTGAAGGGCGTGGATATTTCTTCATCGCTAGAACTCTCTTTACTCATACGTAGCTATGAGCTTACCTGCCCCCAGTCGGAAGTGAGACCCCCTCCTTGGAACGTGGTTCGAGTCCTCAGGTGTCTCAAGAGACCTCCCTTCGAGCCATTACGCCAGGCCTCCGATCGCCACCTGTCTTGGAAGACGGCTTTCCTACTCGCCTTGGCCTCGGCCAAGCGAGTTAGTGAACTTCATGGTCTCTTGTACGACATCGCCCATTCAAGGGGATGGGGGGAGGTAACGTTCAGGTTCGTCCCTGAGTTTGTGGCCAAGACTCAGAATCCTGGAGTGCCGGATCCTCGGTTCGACTCTTTCAGGATCACGAGTCTCCGTTCTGTAACAAACGACCCAGACCAGCTGCTACTATGCCCAGTGAGGTGTCTGAGGTACTACTTGAAGAGAACGGCTGCAGTCCGTCCTCATGTGCGAGCTTTGTTTGTGAGCACAGGCAGGACAAAGAGGAGGGTCACCAGGAACACCATCTCTGCTTGGATTCGAAGGGTTATCCACCATGCCCTGAATCCTGACCCTCCTCCGTCACGTCGCCCTCAGGCCCACGATGTCAGGGGTATTGCTACATCCCTGGCCTTCAAGAGAAACTTCTCTGTGACGCAGGTACTTCAAGCTGGGGTCTGGAAGCGTCAAACGACTTTCACAGCCCACTACCTGCAAGACGTGACCCACAGGAGCCTCGATACGTTCTCTATCGGCCCTGTGGTGGCTGCACAACAGCTGGTCTAACCTCAGGCTCCTTTTTGGACAAGTAGCAGTAGGTTGAGGGCGTTGTTACCCGGTCTTAGTCTGTGTGAATGAAAGAGTATGTCTGACCCTTACTTCTTTCTTCATTCTCCCCTCTCTTGGGGAAGCAGCATCCTGGTCCTCGCATAGCTGACCTCGACCTCTGCAGGTAACCCATGCTTCTTTGTGCTCCTAGTATTAAGCTTAATACTGTTGCGTCTCCCATACCCTGACGAGGTGGTATGGGGAACGTCCTATCCTAGAATTCCTATCTGAAGGTCTCAAGGTCAACTTCATAGGACGAGTCACACTCTCCTCCTCACACTACTTATGTAGGCCACTCGTTCCTAGCGATGCTAGGAACCTGTGAGGTACAGGGGCTCCCTCTCTCTAGTGCTGCTCACTGAGGGATCGAGCCCCCGGGCAAGCCGAAGTCAGTAAGGCTGGGGACTTTCCACCCTTCCTAACGGGTAAGTCACCCTTTGTAAATAGCGTGGTTTGTATTTCGGTTATGGAACAAATGACAAATTCGAAGATAATTTGTATTTTTCCTAACCATACAAACCTTAGCTATTTACACATATGTGCCCGCCATCCCTGACCCCCAAGTCAAGTCCTACCTCTAAGTGAAGTGAAGCAAGTCACCGGATTGTGGAGGGGGGAGGGGTAGCAAGCTACCCTTCCCCACCCCCCGCTAACTAGCGCGGGGGTAATTAACCCTCGTTAAAAACTATTGGCTCGTCATTTCAGCTGCGCTAAAAGTAATACCCTTTGTAAATAGCTAAGGTTTGTATGGTTAGGAAAAATACAAATTATCTTCGAATTTGTCATGTTACAGAGGCCCTGAATCTCATAGTAGTTCCCAACGGTCGCCTCAGAATGAGATCTCTCCAGTGGCGACTCAAGTCCCAGTGGAATCAAGGTTGTGATTCCCCAGATGTCATGATCCCTATGGGACCTGCGGAACGGACGGACCTCTAGTGGTGGGTGACAGACGAGAACCTACGAAGAGGAGTGGATCTTCTCGTCCTCCCCCCGGATTTGATGCTGTTTTCGGACTCCTCAAAGAAAGGGTGGGGGCCCCACGTTCTGCACCACAGGACCTCAGGCATGTGGTCAGAATCAGAAAAGTGTCTCCATATAAATCTTTTAGAGATGAAGGCCATTTTCTTGGCCCTTCAGCAGTTCCAACAATACCTGACGGGTCACTCTGTGGTGGTGATGAGTGACAACACCACAGTAGTGGCTTACATCAACAAGCAAGAAGGTACCTTTTCGAGGCAGCTATCCCATCTTGCAGTAGAGATACTGAGATGGACCGAAGTCCACCCGATCCCACTATCTACACTTTTCATTCCAGACAAGAGGAATGTGCTCGCCGACAATCTGAGCAGAGCGTCTCAGATAGTGAGTACCGAGTGGTCTTTGGATCGTCTAGTAGCCAACAAAGTCCTGACTTTGTGGGGTTCCCCGACTGTGGATCTGTTCGCGACAGCGTTTAACTTCAAGCTTCCACTATACTGCTCCCCAGGCCCGGATCCCAAGGCACTCTGGCAAGATGCCTTCCAAGAACAGTTTGACAACATCGACGTGTACGCCTTTCCCCCGTTCTGTCTGATAAGGAGGGTGCTCAACAAGACCAGAATATCGGTCAATCTTTCAATGACCCTCATAGCTCCGCTATGGCATCACGCGGAATGGTTTCCGGACTTTCTGAAACTCCTAATGGAACTTCCGAGAAATGGTTTCCGGACTTTCTGCAACTCCTAACGGAACTTCCGAGAGAACTCCCTCCGCGACACGATCTACTCAGATAGCCACATGCCAACCTCTTCCACAAAGCCGTTGCTTCGCTACGACTTCACGCCTGAAGGCTATTCAGCATCTCCTCGCTGAGAGAGGATTTTCGCCGCAAGTTGCAATTAGGATGTCTGGACATCTGCGAAAATCATCCGCATCTGTCTACCAGGCAAAGTGGAAAGTCTTCTGTGGTTGGTGTCGTGGAAGGGGTATCTCTCCACTCGATGCCACTATTCCAGCAATAGCGGAGTTCCTCATGTATTTGCGGGAAGAAATGCGCCTTTCAGTCTCAGCGGTGAAAGGCTATCGCTCAGCCTTAAGTCTAGCCTTCAGGCTCAAAGGAATGGACATTTCGACCTTGCTGGAACTTTCCCTACTCATATGAAGTTATGAACTTACCTGCCCTCAGTCGGAAGTGAGACCTCCTCCATGGAATGTGGTTCGAGTTCTCAGGTCCCTTAAGAGACCTCCCTATGAACCATTACGCCAGGCTTTAGATCGCCACCTAACTTGGAAGACGGTTTTCCTACTAGATTTGGCTTCAGCTAAGCAAGTCAGTGAACTTCATGGTCTCTCATATGACATCGCCCAATCAAGGGGATGGGGGGAGTTAACGTTCAAATTCGACCCTGAGTTTATTGCTAAGACTCAGAATCCGGGGGTGCCGGACCTTCGGTTCGACTCCTTCCAGATTTTAAGTCTTCGTTCTGTAACAGATGACCCAGACCATCTCCTACTGTGTCCAGTAAGGAGTCTGAGGTTATATCTCAAAAGAACAGCTGCAGTCCGTCTTAACAAGGTCGTTAACGACCGGCCTGGTAGTTATCCCTCTGTTGGGGATGGGGAACTGCCGTTCGGTAGCTACTGAGTACCTTCAATTGAATTCTAGCCGTCGCAGTGGTAACACCGCTGCTCCCGCTTTTGTTTGACTGGCAGACTAGACTTTCTTTAAGTTTTTTTTTTCCATTAACTTTTTCATTTTTCTCTTTAATTAGATGTGATGTCCTCTAATTTGAGAAAGTGTCCCGGGATTCCTCCGAAATCTTGTGGCACTTTTATGCCGCCACCGGAGGTGGATCCCCATTCCCTATGCCCTTCATGCAGAGGTCATAGGTGTACTGAAGACTCCCCCTGCCAAGTATGTGAGGAATGGTCGCCTACGCAGTGGGAAAAGTTCATGAAGAGGAGGAAGAAGAAATCCAAGAAGGATTCGTTACCTCAAGGTTCGCCGTCGAAAGGTAAGGAGTCTCGGGCCTCTTCTTCTGCCCCTCGATCTCGTCCTTCAGACTCTTCCTTGCCTCCTTCCTCCAGGGGGAAGTCAAGGAAGAGCGGCCCCATTGACTTAACACCCATTCCCCCGGGGCAGACGAATCAAGTTGCCCCCCCCCCAGTGGGATAGTTTCGTCCGTCATCAGAAATAATTCTATTACCGCTTCTATTCTAGATAACATGCGAGGGGTATGGCCTGCCCTTGGGCTTCCTGGTTCTCCTTCGGTGGAGGTGTGGAACCAGTTCCTCGCAGGCACAGTTTTACCTCGGGTCCCTTCTGTTTAGGAACCCTCGGGAGTTCCGTACCTCGCCGATATCCCATCAGCTCAATCGGCTCCCGCTGAAGTGTCAGCGGAGGTAATAACGTCAGCTCATGCGGAGCCTACTTCGCTCCTCGCTTGCATTACGACGAAACAACGTCGCAAGCATGATCATCGTGATTCCTCCTTCTCATTCTCCTCCTCCTCCTCGTCGTATTTGTCCTCCTTAGAAAATAGGAGAGAGAGAGAGAAGAGGAAAAGGAATGCTTGCTCTCCTTCGCCAAGACGTTCTCGTCGGAGAGAGAGGTGACATAGGAAGAGACGTCATTGTTCTCGTTCTTCCTCACCTTCTATCTCTTCACGAAATGTCTTGCCGATACACGATAAGCGCTCTCGTCATAAACATAGGAGGAATACTTCCTCGCGCTATAGTTCGGCTTCGCAATGGAGTTCCTCTCGCGGGGAATCATCTAGGCGCTATAAGAAGAGCTCTACGAGACGTTCGCGATCTTCTTCACGAGAGAGTTCTCTCAAGCGCAATAAGCACTCCCGTTGGGGTGAGGGTAAATCTGATCGTCCCCAGAGCGCAACCAAGGGAAGAGAACACTCTGAGCACGATTCCTCTCCTTCACATTTCTTCGCAAGGAGCTCAGCTCGCGCTGGGAAGGCGAGAGAGAACACTTCTTCTCGCCGTCGCTTAGTATCATGAGAGAGAGAGAGCGCTCCCGTACGTCAAACTTCCGAGCGCGCAAGTCTCCGGACATATCCGCGCGAGGTTATTCTCCACGCCCTCGCGTTTCAGACAGAACAGCACCCATTCCCGTACTTTCTAATGAAGTGCGAAATATGGGCTTCGCGAGAACTTCAGAAGAAGATGCAGGGGCTCAGCCCTTCTCCTCTTCGGTTGAGAACAGAGGTGAAAGGCCAGGCTGCTGATCAACGCATTCCCTTATTGAGCCAGTACCGTTAATTCGGTTGCCTTCACCTAAACCTTCAACTTCCAAACAGGATCTTACGCGCGCGGTGCCATTAACCAGCGCTCAGCCTTCCTCTGGATTGTTTGCAATGGAGTATATTACCTCGCCGTTACCTTCAGACATTCAGGCTTCTACCGCCCTCCCTCACGAGGAATTAGCGCGACCTGAGGATTCCTCGGAGGAACTACCATTAAAAGACTTAGAGTTCGCCTATCTGAGGGGTCTAAGAACGATGTGTAATATCTCAGGTCTCGGAGTTTTACACCTGTCACCTCGTCATACCGACGCTCCAGCTTTAGACAGACTATGTCGTCCTCCACCTAACCCTAAGACCAGAATCGAACTTCCTGGTCTATTCACACTGCAGGCCGTCTGAGGGAGGTCTTGCATGCGGTCTCAGGGGAAACTAATTCCTTGAAGTCTCAAGGATCCCATAAGATGCTGCAGTTTCCTTTTTCGAGGCAAAGGCGATTTTACAAGGTCAGAGACGTCAACCCTTCGCCTCTGACACTTGATCCCTCACAGCAAGGCTTACACCTGGCTGCTCTGCAGAGAGACACTCTTCCCTTCCAGTCTCCTTTACCCCGCAGCAGAAGCCTCGACAATGGTAGCAGCGTCTATATCTCTTCTAGAGTCACTATCCTGGTTTGACACATGGTCTGGCACAGTGGGCTACCTTGCAAGTCACGAGGACCTTTCAAACCAAAATTCCATGCAGTCTCTGCAGAAAGTCCTAGCTGCTGGGGCCAAGACAATGGACTTTCTAACTGCTACGGCTGCAACGATGTGGGGCAACTGGATTCTCAAGAGGGAATCGGTAGTCTCCAGACTGCATAGGAGCATCGGAAAAACTGAGAAATCTGATTTGAGGAACTCTGATCTCCTACAACCTCTCCTCCTCTCTAGGCAAGCAGTCGCCTCCACCTTAGAGACTTGGAGGAAGGAGACGCAGGACACTGCAATGCAAAAGGCTGCTTCCTTTCGTCCAATGCAACAGCAGCCAACTCCACAACCCAAGGCAACAACCGCAACTCCACTGCCAGCCAAGAACCCCAGCCGCCCCTCTTTTACACCCAAACCTATGGGCAGAGGAAAGTCGGCTCCTCCTAAGGCCAAAGTCCGAGGGAGGAACCCTAGACAGAAATAGGGTCTCGACGCCCCCCTCGCAATGTGTAGGGGGGTGCCTGCAGGGGAGTTGGAGGAGTTGGAAAGCTATGGGGGCCATGCAATGGACCATAAGGGTGCTTCGTTGGGGATACCGCATTCCCTTCATAGAATCTCCTCCTCCTCTAATTCCTCCCCCGATCCCGTCCTTCCAGGTCCCTCAGGATCCTGGGAAACAGCAAGCCCTAGCTCGGGAGATACAGAGCATGCTTCTAAAAGATGCCATTCAAGAGGTCTCCGACTCTTCCCCGGGGTTTTTCAGTTGCCTCTTTCTGGTAGAGAAAGCCTCGGGAGGTTGGAGACCAATAATAGATCTTTTGACTCTGAACCAGTTTGTGAAGCAGACTCCATTCCAAATGGAGACAGCAGCTTCCGTCACCCAAGCAGTACATCCAGGAGATTTCATGGCATCTGTAGACTTGAGAGATGCTTATTTCCAAGTGCCAATCCATCGCACATCTCGGAAATTCCTTCGCTTTCTGGCTCAGGGTCGAATCTTCGAGTTCAAAGTCCTGTGCTTCGGCCTCTCGACCGCCCCACAGGTCTTTACGAAGATCTTTGAACTCGTATCTTCGTGGGCGCACAAACACGGAATTCGACTGCTAAGATATCTGGACGATTGGCTACTCCTGGCCTCATCCAAGGAGCTAGCTCTGGATCATCTGAGAAGACTTCCGAGTCTTGGCAAGGATCTGAGGATCCTTGTAAACGTAGAGAAGTCTTGCTTAACTCCGACCCAAGTCTTGAACTATCTGGGTATGTCCATCAACACCCAGGCAGGGAGAGTGTTTCCGTCGGAAGACAGGCTTTGGAGACTGGATCAGTCCATCACCCATCTCTTGTCTCCACTACCACCTTCAGCCAAGTCGTGGCAGTGTCTTCTGGGCCATCTTGTCTCTCTGGAGAAACTAGTTCCAGGCGGGAGATCGAGAGTCAGATGTCTCCAATGGCATCTGAAGACCCATTGGTCTCAAAAGTCAGATTCCCCATTCTTGGCAGTGGAGGTCCCAAGTCTGGTGCTACAAGATCTTCATTGGTGGTCGACCAAAGAGAACACCCAAAAGGGCATTCCCCTCCAAACCCCAAGTCCGAAGTTAAAACTTTTCGGACGCGTCGTTACGGGGATGGGGTTCCCACCTAGGCCCCAAATTAGCATCAGGAGTTTGGTCTCCAATAGAGAAGTCTCTCCATATAAACCACCTAGAATTATTAGCTGCCTGGAAAGGTCTAAAATTCTTTGTAGAAGATCTACATGGACGAGAGGTGGTTCTGATGAGCGACAACTCCACAGCCGTCTCGTACATCAACAAACAAGGGGGTACTCTGGCAAGAGACCTGTCTGTTAGCAGTCCAGATATGCCAGTGGGCAGAAAGCCACAACATTTCTCTTTCAGCCAGGTTTATTCAGGGCCGGAGAAACATCGAGTCGGATCAGCAGAGCAGGCATCACCAAGTGCTGAGTGGAGAATGGTCTTTGGATCCTCGAGTAGCGAAGACAGTAATAGCCTTGTGGGGTTTACCCACAATAGATCTGTTCGCCACCTCTCTGAATGCGAGACTTCCCCGCTACGGGTCCCCAGTTCCAGACCATCAGGCAGCGATCCAGGACGCTCTCCAACACTCCTGGGACAACCTGGATGCTTATGCCTTCCCTCCCTTTTGCCTGCTCAGAAAGGTGATCAACAAAATCAGGATCTCTCAGGACTGCAAGCTAACTCTAATAGCTCCGGCTTGGCCAAGCAGAGAGTGGTAGGCAGATCTCCTTTCCCTGCTGGTTCAAGTGCCAAGGTTCCTGCCTCCAGAACCCCGTCTGTTGACGCAGCCACACAGTGGTATCCCCCACGGGAGAATCCACTTCCTGAAACTTCACGCCTGGAGGCTGTCCAGTCTCTCCTTAGAAGCAGAGGCTTTTCAGGAAAGGTGGCTGAACACATGTCCAGGCACCTGCGCCAATCTTCCACAAACCTCTACCAAGCAAAATGGATAGTGTTTGCAGCTTGGTGTAGAAGGCGAGGCGTGTCTCCACTCGATCCCTCTCTTCCTTTAGTGGCAGACTTCCTAGTTTACCTCAGGGAGGAGAAACTCCTTTCAGTCTCGGCAATTAAGGGCTATCGTTCAGCCTTAAGCCTCATCTGCAGACTGAGAGGAGTTGACCTTTCCACCTCAGAAGATATCACCTTGTTGATTCGAGGTTTTGAGAGATCTTGCCCCCCCAGTGGAGATTAGACCACCACCTTGGGACGTGTCCCTGGTCTTACGCTCCTTAAAGGGGCCTCCATATGAGCCCTTAAATAAGGCATCTGATTTCTTCCTCACCCTTAAGACCGTCTTCCTAGTAGCTCTGGCCTCGGCAAAAAGGGTTAGTGAACTTCACTGTCTATCCTACGAAGTCACCCATACTAGAGGATGGGGGGAAATCTCTCTCAACTTCGTGCCAAGTTTTGTGGCCAAAACCCAGAATCCTTCATCTGCCGATGGGAGGTTTAGAGAATTTCAATCTTCCAGCCTCAATAGGGCAACTCGGGATACTGACCAATTGCTACTGTGCCCGGTCAGGGCGCTAAGGAAATACCTGAAGCGCACCAGACCTTTCAGACCACGCCTCCGTCATCTCTTCCTCAGTACCAACAAGGTTAAGAAGAGAAGCTCTCGTAACACCATCTCTTTCTGGCTCAAGAAAGTTATTGCGAGAGCCATTCACGGAGACCCGGAGGCAGCTCAGCCCAAAGCCCAACAAGTTAGTGGAGTAGCTGCCTCGCTGGCATTTAAGAAGAATTTCTCAGTCTCCTAAGTCTTAAGAGCTGGAGTCTGGAAGCGCCAATCTACATTCACCACTCACTATTCATCAGATGTGACACATAGGTCTCTAAACACCTTTTCTATAGGACCTATTGTGGCAGGTCAGCAGGTGCTGTAACTACCTTTACACCCTTTCAGGGGACAGTAGCCATTGATCGAGGATTCTGAGTTACACTAGGTTTTAGAAGAACATCCATCTATCTTCTGCTCTTTCTTCTTCCTCCCATCTGGGTAGCCTAGTCTGTGATCAGTTTTGGCTGGACTCATCAATGGAAATAAGGTATGAAACTCATCTGACTCCTATCACAGGGTATAAGTTATACTCTTAGGCACGAGGGTTCCCCTTTCAAGGTCAGGGGAACCCTTTGTATGAAAGGGTCCTGGTATTACTCCCGACCCTCTTCATGCTGAAACTTTGGTTTCTACGTATTTACAAACCTTCAGTCATGGTGGATTTGGGGATCTACAAAGAAAGTTAATGGGAGATTGTTCATTAATAGAGTCTAGTCTGAGGACTATCTTCTCTAGGTATAGAGAACCCTTCGTCCACACTGACCTCAAGACTAAGTCTCCTATAGTAAAGAAAGAGGGTTTGTATTTAGTGTAGGAACAAATGACAAACTTATAACAGAGTTTGTATTTTTCCTAACATACAAACCCGAATTCTTTACTCAAATCTTCCCTCCATCACCACCCCCTAATATAGTCCTAGCTAGAATTCGATTGAAGGTACTCAGTAGCTACCAGCCGGCAGTCCCCCACCCCCAACAGGGGGTTAACTACCGGCCCGGTCGTTAAGGTTTTCTGCCGTATTTTCCAGCTCGCGCTAGAATAATTACTATAGTAAAGAATTCGGGTTTGTGTTAGGAAAAATACAAACTCTGTTATAAGTTTGTCATTTTTCCTAACTATACAAACTTTAGCTATTTAATCAAACTTGCCCGCCAGCTCTACCCCCCTTGAAGTCCTACCTCCAATCAAAGTAAGCTCAAGCACAGGTGTGTTTGAGGTTGGGCGGGGTAGCAAGCTACCCTCCCTACCCCCCGCTAACTAGCGGTGGGGTAGTAAACCCTTGTTAAAATTCTAATTGCTCGTCATTTCGGCTACGCTGAAAGTAATAACCCCTACTAAAATTGTTCCGTAACCGAAATACAAACTACACTATTTACATTGGGGGGTTTACTTTCGGCGTAGCTGAAATTGACGAGCCAATAAAATCTTAACGAGGGTTAACTACCCCCGCGCTAGTTAGCAAGGGGGTAGGGGAAGGGGTAGCTTGCTACCCCTCCCCCCCCCCCCACACACACCGGTGAGTTGTCTCACTTCACTTTTGGCTCGGACGATGTGCAGACGTGTCTGTCTATCGTCCCCGCTATTGACAGCCTTAATCTTTTCTTTTGCTTTTCCTCAGCTGTGTGCTTGGAAGTTGGCCTTGCCCTTTTATTTTCATCATGCGCAAGTGCCCTAGAATCACCAGCCGCCCCTGCGGTACCTTCATGTCGGCGGTCGAAACTGATCCCCACATCCTTTGCCCGCAGTGTCGAGGCCAACTGTGTGACAAGGAAGTAACGTGGAGTGAGTGTCATGGAGTGGTCTAACTCCCAGTGGGAGAGGTTTGCCCACCGGCGTAAGAAGAAGTCCAAGAGAGACCTTTCTCCTTCAAGGATTGCCTTGAAGGAGGAAGGCTCCAGGGACTCTTCTTCCGCCACCCAAACCACCTCCGAAGCTCCCACTCGGCCGGCCTCTCGTGAGAGGCCGCCGAGTGGACGAGAGGCCGCCGAGTGGTAGCGTAGACTCTTGTTCTGTTTCCCGATCTCGAGGTGCGGGATAGGGCGTCGCCTCCCATAGCGGGGTGGCTCCCCCTCCTCCCCCGGGGGAGGATTTTGATTCTAATGTTGATGACCATAACTCTGTCTCTAACGATGATCTCTTTCAGCTTTGGGCTTCCTTGGGGCTTAAGGGCTTGCCCTCCAAGGAAGCCCTGTTTGACCTTATCCAGTTGGGGGCCGCTGTCAAGCAGTCGCCGGTAATAACAGAGGTAGACCCTCTGTCTATTGTCGACGTCGTGGTGGCAGAGGCTACCGACAGGTCTGGTCAAACCTCTGCTGTGCCTGATGTTGCGGATGTTGCTGAAGGCCCTCCTCCCCCTTCCGAACATCCTTCGAAGGGGAAGGTGGGTCCCACGGTCTCTCCGGCGGGTGCGCCTCCCCCTCGGGGGAGCGCACTGACTGAGACTCCTCTTTGGAGGACCAACGATCCTGATGACCTCCCTCGTGGCCGCCTTCGCCGTAAGGCTCGTCGTCCTCTCCGTCGCAGGGGCCTCACGTCTCCCTATAAGGGAGTCAAGAGGTGCCTCTTCGAGTCGTCTCCTCCTCCGTCCTCTGATGAGGATCCTCTTCTTCGGGAGCAGACTGTAGCAGCCACGTCCTTAGACCTCTCTGGTGATCGCTCGCGATCTCTTACGCCTACCAGACCTTCCACCTCCAGCGCAGATGTGCAGCAGGCTTCTGACCTCATCAGCCGACGGGCATCGGTCCCTTCGGGGTAAAGGGATGTCTCCCATGGTGTTGGGGCTTCCCTTGTGCGTCAGGGTTCCCCTGCGCGCCCTCCTGCGCGTTCACCCGTAGTAGCGCGTAAGCGCTCTCCAGCTTTGCAGTCTCCTGACTCACCTCGCCAGCGCTCTCCTACTCGTCAACGCTCTCCTGCTCGCCAGCGCTCTCCTGTTCGTCAGCGCTCTCCTGCTCGCCAGCGCTCTCCTGATTGTCAGCGCCCTCCTGCTCGCCAGTGCTCTCCTGTCGACAGTCAACAACCTCCTATTCCTGTTGCGCGCCCAGCGCGCCAGCGGTCTCCTGAGCGCACAAGATCTCCTGCTCGTCAGCGTGCACCTGCGCATCCAGTTCCTGATACGCGCCCTGCGCACCCTAGATCTCCGGATCTGGATGAGGGCAAGGACCTGTCTCCTCCTCGCCCACGCGTTCCTGCTCGGTCTCCTTCACCTGCGCAGCAGCGCGCACGGTCTCTTGCGCGCACGGTCTCCTGCGCGCACTTCTAGAGTTCCTGAGCCCGTTCGCGAGCGTTCGCCTTTGCACGTCGCGCCACCTGATCCTGCGCAGCAGTCTGCGCGTCGACATCCTATGCGCCAGCGATCTCCTGCGCGTCAGCGGTCTCCAGCGCGTCAGCGGTCTCCAGCGCGTCGGCGTTCTCCAGAGCTTTGGCGATCTCCTGAGTGCCCGCGCGATCTATAGCCTGCGCGCAAGCGCTCTCCTACCTGTCAGCGCCACCTGGACCTTGATCGACATAGGTCTCCTACGGCCATCTCACACACATGCGGTCGTTCGCCTGCGCGTTCTACGCGCCATCGCTCGCCAACGCGCCAGCGTTCGCCGATGCGCTATAGCTCGTCGCCTCGCTATCGCTCGCCCACGCGCCACAGATCTCCAGGACACCATTAATCTCTTGCGCTTTGCCTTTCTCCTGAGTTACAGTGATTGCTTGTGCACCCGCGCGTTCCCTCGCCCACACGCCAACGTGTTCCCTCGCCAACGCGCCCACTTGCCAGCACGCCCACGCGCCCACTTGCCAGCACGCCCACGCCCCCGCGCTCCAGCAGCCCCCCCCCCCAGATGCTGAAACCTTGATGAGGATGGGGGGCTTAGGGACTAGCAGTTGGGCTCTAATGAACGATGGGAACTACTTCCCCACTGGACCTCGGTGCCCAACTGTTGATCAAACTAAATTAGTCAGCCCTTTCTCTCCGTTCTTTTGATTACTCCTTACTTTTTCCCATCTCTTCCTCTTTGGCATGAACTTGTTGACGACTTTAGCTTGTACGACTTAGGTTTTGACTGCTGCTTTGGATTTGGCGGAAGGTGGGATGGATGTCCTACCATCTCAACCTGTACAAATTTAGACACCATCACCCTCTGGTAGACCCCATTGGGTGCAGACTAAGTCTGTTAAGAGTCGGGCTCCAATGATCCGGTTTAAAGTCGCCCATATTTGCAGGTAATGGGTGACACTAGGCATTGGAGTCGTCAGTGGGAGTGGCTAACTACCCCCACTGACCAGTGTACGCCCACCTTAAGAGAGGCAGCCCCTCTCTAATAGAGGACTGGTCCCCGCTGAAGCCTCTTCTCGTGTTGGGCCACATGGGATAGGGGGACTGAAATCCTACGATGAGAGGTTGATAACCCGGCTTGCTTCTACTCAAAAAACTAACCCCTCTGTTGATGACCTAGAAACTCTAAAGGACCATGCTACTTATGTTCAAAAACAAAGTAATTTGGGTGACATGGAGAATTTGCGAATCCTTCATGTCACTCAGATCCCCATTGAAACTAATTACGATGTTCTATATAAATTCTTTCAATGTTATGGTCACATCAGGGAAATTAGAATGAGGCTTGAAGGTGACAAATGGGATTCATGGATATCATTTGATAACCATGATGAAGCATTCAACGCTATCAGTGATATCATAAATATTAAAATCAGTAATTTGAATTTCAAGGGTGCTCTTTGCGATCGGGTACCTAAGAATCTGGATGTATATAGGCCTGCAGATTGGATTGATAAAGGTATAGAGGTAGTTGTACCTTCCCAGAGAAAGCCAAAACCACCAAAGTGGCTTGTTGCTCAATCAAAAGGGAGTACTAGAAATTATTTCAAAATATGTAAATTTCTTCAAAAGAAAATAGGTACTATCGCACCAGGAGATATATCTCGGTTTGGAAAGAAGAGTTTCCTAATAAGTGCCAAATCAGAAACTCAATCGGTTATACTTTCCAATTTAAATACAGATAACGAAGACATAAAGCTGGATGTGAAACCCCATCTAAACTTCAGTTATGGAAGGGGAGTTTTTAATAGAGACTTATATGAATTCACAGAAGAGGAGATATTGGCCATGTGTCCTTTAACAGTGTGGAAAGTGCATAAAGTCCCTGGAACGTCAATGATTATCCTGACTTTCCAGGATGCTGATGTGCCTTTCCACATTTACATAGAGAATGAACGAATTAAAGTGCGAACTTTTAAGCAGAATCCTGCAATGTTTTAATTGCTTTAGATATGGGCATCCATCTAAAGTATGTAAGAATGATAAAATGTGTAGTACATGCTCTAATGTTTACCATGGAGACTGTACACTAGAGGCCAATTGTATAAACTGCAATTTGAATCACAAATCTACGGATAGGAACTGCCAGCAATATAAATTGGAAGAGGCTGCTCTCAATAAATCCAGTATCGAACACGTAAGTGTGGGGCATGCCAAGAGACTATTGAGTAAATCAGCGAGTTATGCAAAAGTATTGAAATCGGGAGAAAAAATGAGGCAGGAGACATCCAACCCACCTAATACTGCCTCTATTGCCCAGAAAAGAAATTTGCCATCTTCTGATAGAATTCTAGAGGATAAGGCAAGAATATCACGCAAGACTTTTCTCACCTCTAGTAAACCTTTGTCCCCCACTACAAAGGATAATACTAACCTCTCTCAGGCTATATCTTTGCCTGATTTGATGGAGGTTCCACATGAAACAGAATTATCAGGTGCGCCTGTAGTGGGGAAAACATCAAAACCTAATAAATCACCACCCTTCAATAGGAAAAGAGAGAGACCTCCATCTCTCTCACCCCCATCCATTAAAAACACCAAAGTTATGACATCAAATAGATATGATGTTTTGCCTGTTGATATTTTAGATCAACAGGAAAACTTCTTGAATCAATCAAAAATTCAAGTGGAGGTCCACCATCCCCCACAAGAATTAGGTAACAACAACACTGAAAAGGCTAATATAAAACTTAATTTATCAAGACCCAAACTTAAAAAGCCTACAGAAAATATTGTCAAATCAAAAACTGTCAATGGGAAGACCTCATCAAAGATGTCTTCCAGAAAATAATACATAGTTTTTTCATCCATTTTGTAATGGAATTGTCAGGGTTTGAGGGCCAAATATGAAGAACTTAAGCTCTTAATTCACGAGCATTCCCCCATAATTGTATGTCTCCAGGAGAGCAAGCTTGATGCTAATACCCCTTGACCTCGCGAATATATTAGTTATAGGACACCTTATGATCACGGAGTAGGGAGCCATGGCGGAAGTCTCATGTACATTCGTCGAGATGTTCCCCAAATACCTATGTCTATACGTACAACCCTGCAGGCAATTGTTGTACAAATTGATATAGGGAGAAAATATACAATATGCTCTCTGTACCTACCTCCAAATGATAATATTTTATATGATGATTTAGCAGAGGTCATTCAACAACTCCCTCAACCTTTTCTCTTACTGGGAGATATGAGATATGAATGGTAGACATCCTTTATGGGGTGATGTTTTGGCCAACACAAGGGGCAATATTATCTCATCAATTGTGGAGAATGAGGATGTGGGACTCCTTAATACAGGAGAGCCCACACACTTCCCTGTTCAGACAGGTACTTTGTCATACATTGACCTTTCAATTGCAAGCTCTAACTCCCTTCTTGATTTTGATTGGAGGACATTAGATGATTGGCATACTAGTGATCATGCACCAATCATTATAAACACCAACAAGGGTCCGCCTTTGCAGAGATCGCCACGTTGGAATCTAGACAAGGCAGACTGGGTTAAATTTTCTGAGCTAAGTGAAATCGAAGGGAGAGCAGAACAGTTTGAAAGTATTGATGATGCCATAGACCTACTGAATGGAACTCTTCATACAGCAGGAATCAATTCGATTCCCAAAACCACAGGACTATTCAAAAGACGACCAGTCCCGTGGTGGTCTTCAGAACTAACTGCAATTCACAGAGCCACAAGAAGATCTCTAACACGATTGCGTAGATGCAGAACTGATGAGAATTTAATTATGTACAAGAAATGTAGAGCACAGTTCCGTCGTGCCATGAAAGAAGCAAGGCGCCAGTCATGGATGTCTTTTGTTTCCTCCATTAACAGTAGAACACCACCATCATCTGTGTGGAGGAAAGTAAAAAAGATAGCTGGCAAATTCACCCCCAACCCACCACCAGTATTGAAGGTGAATGGCCAGTATGTAACTGAAGCAAATGAAGTTAGCAATGCCCTGGCTAATCATTTTTCAAATGTATCCAGCAAGTGTGAAGGAGCCCCTGGTCACCAGTATAGGAGCACTGAAGAAAAGAGAATTTTAAATTTTGCAACAGGAAGGGAAGAATCATATAATTCTCCTTTTACTGAAAGAGAACTTGATTCCGCACTTGCTCATTGCAATGATACAGCCCCTGGACCCGATGGAATTCCATATGCAATGATTAAACATGTACATTTTAATACAAAGCTATTTATTTTAAGCATTATTAATAGAATATGGCATGATCATAGTTACCTAAGTGTTTGGGAACTAGCCATTATTTTAGCCTTTTTAAAACCCGGTAAAGACAAGTTTTTAGCAGCAAACTATCGTCCTATTGCATTGACACCTTTTTATGTAAAATCATGGAGAAGACGGTCTATGAAAGGCTGATGTGGTACCTTCAAAAGAAAGGTATTTTATCATCGATTCAATGTGGATTCCGAAAAATGCACTCAACGACTGATGTGTTGATACGACTTGAGTCTTCTATTTGTGAAGCCTTTGCTTCCAAACAGCACCATGTTACAGTATTTTTTGACCTTGAAAAGGCATATGATATCACATGGAGATATGGTATACTTAAAACCATTCATGAAATCAGATTGAGAGGAGAGCTGCCACTATTTATTCAGGCATTTCTTTCACGTAGAGTTTTTCAAGTGAGAGTTGGGGATACTCTATCAGAGAGTAGGTGCCAGGAAGAAGGAGTTCCTCAGGGTAGTGTGCTGAGTGTAACCCTTTTTGCACTAGCAATTAATGGGATATTCTCAGCCATTCCCCAGGATGTTCTCTCAACATTATTTGTGGATGATCTCTCAATATCATTTGCTGGCACTAGAATGGCAATGGTTGAGAGAAAAATCCAACTCTCTATCGATAAAATTATCCAGTGGGCTGACATGAATGGATTTAGGTTCTCGACAAGTAGAACTACCATTGTCCATTTTTGTCGTATCCGGGGAGTACATCCAGACCCAGATATATACATTAAAGGTCAACGGATACCATGTGCAAGTGAAGCTAAATTTTTAGGTTTGATATTTGATTGTAGGCTCACATGGGTTTCTCACTTAAAAGCGTTAAAAGCTAAATGTGTTGAAGCTCTGAATATCTTAAAAGTATTGTCCCATACATCATGGGGGGCAGACCGCAATACTATTTTAAAATTGTACAAGGCCTTGATTTTTTCCAAAATTAGTTATGGATGTGAAATATATTCTTCAGCCACCCCAAGCCGGTTAAAAATATTAGACTCGATATATCATGCAGGTATTAGATTGTCTACTGGAGCTTTTAAAACCTCGCCTATTCCAAGTCTCTTTGTTGATGCTGGAGAGTTACCTCTAGACCTTTACCGAATGTCTTCCATTATTCGGTATTGGTTTAGATTGCAAAGACTCCCTAACACTCTAGCCTTTCAGACTGCAAGCCGTGTAAGACACGCATCATACTTGGAGTTACACCCAAAATCTCCTCAATCTTATGGCTTTCAGGTGAAACGATTATTAAATAGTCCGGATATAATTAGAAATAAGGTACTTCCATTCAAGGTATCATCAACGTCTCCATGGAAGTTACCAGAGATATCTTTTTGTAAATATTTTATTGGAGATAAGAAGAATATGTCAGACCTAGAAGCCAGGTCTCTTTTTAATGAACATGTTAAAGAACATAGAGGATCAACTTTTATCTATACTGATGGCTCCAAATCTGATGCTGGCGTGGGATTTGGAGTACATAGTAATGGTTTTAATTGTAGAAGTGCACTTCCTCTGACTGCTTCCATATTTACTGCCGAACTGTATGTCATATTAACCGCTATTGAGAAAATAGCGTTGGAGAAAGAAGGTAATTGTACAATTTTTAGTGATGCAAGGAGTGTCCTTTAAGCTATAGAAGTTTTTAATTCTAATAACTCTCTAGTTTTAAAGATTTTAGAATGGCTTTTTATTATTGGACGGAGAGGTATAACAGTTCAATTTTGTTGGGTTCCAGCACATGTAGGTGTGTCTGGGAATGAGAAGGCAGATTCACTGGCTAAGAAGGCTGCATCCGAGTTGCTGCCAAGAAGGTATCCCATTCCCTGTAATGATTTCTTTCCTGACATCAAGAAATTGGTTTGCAATAAAGGGCAACAGCAATGGGATAGCCTAGATGGGAATAAAATGCGAGAGGTAACAAATGTCGTATCTCCTTGGAGGTATAATATGATGCCCCGAAAATGGGAGACGTCTCTTTGTCGTCTCCTTATTGGTCACACTCGGTTGACACACGAGTCTCTGCTGAAGGGCCAACACCAACCGTATTGTGACGACTGTTTAGTACTGTACCTCTAACAGTAAGGCATTTGTTGACCGAATGCCCCAATTATAACAACTTAAGGAATAGATATTTGTTTGAGGCTCGAGGTGAGGGTGGCAGGTTCATCCTTGCCAAGATTCTTGGAAATGATGTGTCCTACCATGCAAGTGGCATTTTTAGATTTATTTCAGAAGTAGGTCTTCTGAAAAATATTTAACTTTTATGAGTTTAATTGAGTACTCTTATTTTTTATTTTATTTTATTTTTTATTTTTGTATACATAAATTAAATGTTACCGGCGTCAATGACCTCAGATGTCAGGATACCTGAAAACTTCAAGTCAATCAATCAATCAACCAGCAGCCCCCCCGCGCGCGATTCATTGGATCCTCCTCCTCGCGAGCGCCAGCGCAATCCCCAACGCAACCCCTGTTTTTGCCGGGTTCAGCAGCTCGCGGCGGCAGCAGGTACGAGTGCTTCCAGATCGCAGTCAGGATCGCCTCCGCGCAAGCGCAGGTCTCTCTATCAGGACCAGGAAGAATCGTTGGAGAGGTCAAGGCAACATTCTTCCCTTTCTTCTTTGCAGGTAGGCCCAGTTGCGTCCACTCCGAAGGGTCAGGAGATCCCCTTCCGTCCAGCGGAAATTACGGACACTGCGTCCTTATCTCGTCAGTCTTGGTTTGGTCCTTTGATGAGAGCGGTAGTGCAGGCTATGGAGCAAGCACTCGCCAATCTGGGACTCAAGCCAAGGACAGACTCGCCCCCGCTGAAGAGAAGGAGAGGAGGGGACTTCGTGGTGACTTCTCCCAGAGTGAAGTTGGTTCCTAAGAGGTCCGTCAGGAAGGTTCCATCCCCTTCGCAGTCGTTTTCTCCTTCTCCTGTGGACGAGGCTTTTCCGTCTTCAAGAGAGTTCAGCGAGGCGGGGGTCTCTCCTTCGGCACCAAGGGGGGAGTCCCCTCCTCGTGGAGGAGAACTGACTTGCGTGGAAGGTACCTTCCAGACCTCTTTGCTGGAGTCTTGTATTCCGCCCAGGAGGGAGCCCAAGGACTCCAAGACAGTTCCGAAGTCGTCTTCGCGAATTCGTCAGGAACCAGCCAGACCCCGGGAGAACGTCCACGTGTCTCCCCAGGAAGAGCCTCTGGGGACAGGAGACTTAGCTGCCAGTCCGCAGGGAGGAGAACAGCACGAGTCTGAGCATGCCTTCTGGCAGGTCTTGAGCCTGATGAGGTAGCTTAACAGGTTCAAGGACCCGGAGATCACCCCTCGCGAAGGCAAGGACACAGTCCTGGACCAGGTCTACGGAACTCAGAAGCCCCTGAAGGCCAGCGCGGCTCTGCCCTGGTCCCAGGGGGTGAAGAGTGCCAGAGACAGGGTCGACGCTCAGCTCTCAGACCTCGCCTCCTCCAGTCGTTCCTCTGCCGGGAACAAACTCCTACCACCTCCTCGTTTACAGCAGAGGAGGTACTTTGAGATCATGGTGGAGTCCAGCCTTGCTCTTCCCCTCCACCATTCGGTGGAAGAGCTTACTAGGGGAGTTCCGCTTGAGAAGCTCTCCACCCGGCAGGTGACATTCTCGGCGTCAGAGATCCTGAGCCAGGAGAAGGTTGCAAAGTGTGCCATGCAGGCCACTTCGTGGCTGGATGTCTGTCTAGGTTCTCTGGGCATCCTATTGCGCTCTGAGGATTTGTCTAAGGAGAGCAATAGGAAGGCCCTTGAGACCTTCCTCCTCTCGGGCACTCTCTCCATCGAGTTTTTGGCCCACCAGGTTACCAACCTGTGGGCCAACTCGGTCTTGAAGCGTCGTGATGTGGTGACCGAGAAGATCCACCCGAAGGTCCCCGCCGTGGATGTCTGCAGGCTTAGACACTCCTCCATCCTTTGGGGAAGTTTGTTTGAGCCCAAGGACATGGAACGGACTGCTGAGAGGTGGAGGAAGTCTAGCCAAGACTCGTTCCTCCAAAGGGCCCTCACATCTCGGCCCTACAAACCTCCAGCTCCGCAGCAACATCAGCAGCAGCCTCGCAGGATACCGAAGCAGGCGCCGGCAACTAAGAAAGTGGTGTCTAAGCACCACCCCTTTCCTGTCAAGGACAAGAGGGGCGGTAATTCCTTCAGGGGAGGCAAAACTCCTAGAGGGAGCGGCCGCGGCCGTAAATGCTAGGAGTGGCAGTCCCCCCGCGTGTCCACCTGTGGGGGGATGCCTTCAAAGTTGCGTGCACAGGTGGCAGCAACATGGGGTTGATTCTTGGATGGTCTCCGTGATCAGCCAAGGTTATCGCGTCCCATTCACGACATCTCAACCTCCCCTGACAGCGAATCCAGTGTCGTTGAGCTCCTATGCCATGGGATCGGCAAAGGGGCTAGCCCTTCAGGCAGAAGTTGAGACCATGCTCAAGAAGGATGCTCTCCAAGAGGTCGTCGACGGCTCCCCAGGCTTCTTGAGTCGACTCTTATTGTAAAGAAGGCGTCTGGAGGCTGAAGACCCGTCATCGACCTCTCGGCGCTGAACAAGTTTGTCAAGCAGACTCCGTTCAGCATGGAGACAGCGGACACGGTCAGACTTGCAGTGAGACCACAAGACTTCATGTGTACACTGGATTTAAAGGACGCGTACTTCCAAATCCCAATCCATCCGTCTTCCAGGAAGTACTTGAGATTCAGCCTAGACAGCAAGACCTTCCAGTTCAAGGTACTGTGCTTCGGTCTCTCCACAGCACCACAGGTGTTCACCAGTGTTTTTACCCTGATTTCATCATGGGCGCACAGGAACGGCATCCGTCTCCTCCGATATCTGGACGACTGGCTGATCCTGGCAGACTCAGAGTCGACCCTTCTTCGACACCGAGACAGGCTTCTGGGACTTGGCCAAGATCTGGAGATCATGGTAAATCTCGAGAAGTCCTCTCTGCAGCCATCCCAACGACTGGTTTATCTAGGCATGTTGTTAGACACCAATCTCCACAAAGCCTTTCCATCAGACAACAGGATATCAAGGCTGAGGAGGGTGGTAGAACCCTTCCTCAGGCGGGAAGAGTTTCCAGCCCAATCGTAGTTGCGTCTTTTAGGTCACCTAGCCTCCCTGGCCCGTCTGGTTCCGAACGGCCGTCTCAGGATGAGATCCCTTCAATGGCGGCTCAAGTCTGGGTGGAGTCAAGGATCAAATTCCCCGGACTTTCTGTTCCCGATAGGACCCTCGGAACAGGCGGACCTGCGGTGGTGGCTGATCGACGAGAACCTTCGAAAGGGAGTGGATCTTCTCGTCCTTCCCCCGGAATTGACGCTGTTCTCGGACTCGTCAAAAGAAGGGTGGGGTCCCCACATTCTGAATCAGAGGACCTCAGGCCTTTGTTCAGAATCAGAAAAGTATCTGCACATCAACCTGCTAGAGATGAAGGCCGTATACCTGGCTCTTCAACAGTTCCAACGGACCCTGGCGGGCCACTCTGTGGTGGTGATGAGCGACAACACCACGGTAGTGGCTTATATCAACAAGCAGGGAGGCACTTTTTCACGCAACAGCTATCCCATCTTGCGGTAGAGATTCTGAGGTGAGCCGAAGTCCACTCGATAACGCTATCAGCTCGCTTCATTCCTGGCAAGAGGAATGTGCTCGCCGACAGTCTGAGCAGAGCTTCGCAGATAGTGAGTACCGAGTGGTCTTTGGATCCTCAGATAGCCAACAAAGTCCTGACTTTGTGGGGTTCCCCAACAGTGGACCTGTTCGCGACAGCCTTGAATTTCAAGCTGCCGCTGTACTGCTCCCCAGTCCCGGACCCCAAGGCTTTAAGGCAAGATGCTTTCCAACAACGGTGGACAACATCGATGTGTGCGCCTTCCCACCGTTCTGTCTGTTGAGAAGGGTGCTCAACAGGACCAGACTATCGGTCAACCTCTCTATGATCCTGATAGCTCCGCTACGGCATCACGAGGAATGGTTCCCGGACCTTCTGCAGCTCCTGACGGAGCTTCTGAGAGAACTTCCCCCACGACACGATCTTCTCAGACAACCACACTGCAACATCTTCCACAAAGCCGTAGCCTTGCTTCGGCTTCACGCCTGGAGACTATCCAGCGTCTCCTCACGGAGGGAGGCTTTTCGCAACAGGTTGCTGAGAGAATGTCTCGCCACCTGCGAAAGTCCTCTGAGGGAGTCTACCAGGCGAAGTGGAGAGTCTTCTGTGGTTGGTGTCATGGGAGGGGTATCTCTCCACTCGATGCCTCTATTCCAGCAATAGCGGAGTTTCTCGTGTTTTTGCGGAAGGAAATGCGCCTTTCGGTCTCGGCAGTGAAAGGCTATCGCTCAGCCTTAAGTCTAGCCTTTAGGCTGAAAGGAGTGGACATTTCTTCCTCGCTAGAACTCTCTCTACTCATACATAACTACGAGCTTACCTGCCCTCGGTCAGGAGTGAGACCTCCTCCATGGAACGTGGTTCGGGTTCTCAGGGCTCTTAAGAGACCTCCCTTCGAACCATTACGCCAGGTCTCTGATCGCCACCTGACTTGGAATACGGCTTTCCTACTCGCGTTGGCCTCTGCCAAACGAGCTAGTGAATTTCATGGTCTCTCGTTCGACATCGCCCATTCAAGGGGATGGGGGAGGTAACGTTCAGGTTCGTCCCTGAGTTTGTTGCCAAGACTCAGAACCCTGGAGTGCCGGACCCACGGTTCGATTCTTTCAGGGTCACGAGTCTCCGTTCTGTAACAAGTGACCCAGACCATCTGCTACTATGCCCAGTGAGGAGTCTGAGGCGTTACTTGAAGAGCACAGATGCAGTTCGTCCCCGTGTGCAAGCGCTGTTTGTTAGCACAGGTAGGACGAAGAGGAGGGTCACCAAAAACACCATCTCGGCTTGGATTCGAAGGGTCATCCACCACGCCTTGAATCCTTACCCTCCTCCGTCACGTCGCCATAGAGATCACGACGTCATGGGCATCACTACATCCCTGGCCTTCAAGAAAAACTTCTCTGTGACGCAGGTACTACAAGCTGGGGTCTGGAAGCGTCAGAGGACCTTCACAGCCCACTACCTGCAGGACGTGACCCACAGAAGCCTCGATACTTTTTCTATCGGCCCTGTGGTGGCTGTACAGCAGCTGGTCTAACCTCAGGCTCCTTTATGGACAAGTAGCAGAAGGTTGAGGGCGTTGTTACCCGGTTTTAGTCTGCGTGAATGAAAGAATATGTCTGACCCTTACTTCTTTCTTCATTCTCCCCTCTCTTGGGGAAAGCAGCATCCTGGTCTCCGCATAGCTGACCTCAACCTCTGCAGGTAAACCATGCTCCCTTGTGTTCCTAGTATTATTTAATATTGTCGCGTCCCCCATACCCTGACGAGGTGGTATTGGGATGTCCTAGCCTTGATTTCCCTCTAAAGGACTCCAGGTCAACTTCCTAAGACGAGTCACGCTATGTTCCTCCACACACAACTTATGTAGGCCACATGTTCCTTGCGGAGCAAGGAACTTGTGAGGCGCAGGGACTCTTTTTCTCGAGTGCTGCTCACTTGGAGTTTGAGTCCCCGGGTAAGCCAAAGCCAGTAAGGCTGGGGACTTCCACCCTTCCTAAGAGGTAAGTCACCCAATGTAAATAGCGTGGTTTGTATTTCGGTTAGGGAACAAATGACAAATTCGGAGATAATTTGTATTTTTCTTAACCATACAAACCTTAGCTGTTTACACATATTTTCCCGCCAGCCCTGTCCCCTAAGACAAGTCTTACCTCTAAGTGAAGTGAGACAACTCACCGGTGTGTGGGGGGGGAGGGGTAGCAAGCTACCCCTTCCTCTACCCCCTTGCTAACTAACGCGGCAGTAGTTAACCCTCGTTAGAATTTTATTGGCTCGTCAATTTCAGCTACGCCGAAAGTAAACCCCCCAATGTAAATAGCTAAGGTTTGTATGGTTAGGAAAAATACAAATTATCTCCGAATTTGTCATATTATCCACGAATTTGTCATATTTGGTTACTAAAGCACTGAAAGTCAATTATTATTTATTAGTGTTGTTCAATGGAAAATATGTCAATAGACAAGTTAGATATTTTTGAAACTGTAAACATATAATTGTCAATTCGTAGTTGATAGGAAACATCACTTTTTAAAAGTTTCTATATGGATAATTATAAAAAAAAACAAGAATATGTTTAGTTCTGTTGTTTTATTATACAATAAAGTGGGAGAATATTTTTATTTTAAATATTTTCTCTTTTCTTCTTAGCTACATCTTGAGGAATGAGCCATGGGTGTCTAAAAAGCATTATAATTTTGCTGCTCCTAAATTAGAACAACTATAAAAACCAGCTAGATGCAGTAACTGGAATTTTAAAGGTAAGATTAATAAAGAACATTGTTTGTTTGATTTGAATGGTACTGTCATAAAAAAATGTGGAGATACATTCCGACGACAGCTGAAACTTGTCGAAAAATTGTTATCGAGATGTTACTCCCCTCCACTGTTTAGCAGGAGGTAGACCTACCGCCCCACCCTGCTCACACAACCAGTAGCCAACACAAACTACTTTGCATATCAGCTCAGAGGAGAACGGACATTGTCTGATCTCCTCCGCTTTACTCGATTTTTTAATCCTATTAAAGACGAACTGGCCTAAGTTTTTCCCTTTTCCTGTTCTTCATAGGGAATTTGTTCTATAAGTGTACAGTTTACTGTAAAAACACTTTACGTCAGCTCACCTTCATTTATTTATTGCACACCTTTTTTTCTATTGCTTTGGTTTAGGAATGAGAGCAGAGGCAGTCAGGGTAATTTCCTTCAGGGGGGTAAACTAGAAACTAGCTTTGGCTACGTTAACAAGCAACGCTCGATGCCGAACTTATAATTGTTCCGTAACCGAAATACAAACCACGCTATTTACAAAGGGGGGTTTACTTTTAGCGCAGCTGAAATGACGAGCCAATAGTTTTTAACGAGGGTTAATTACCCCCGTGCTAGTTAGCGGGGGTTGGGGAAGGGTAGCTTGCTACCCCTCCCCCCTCCACACACCGGTGACTTGCTCCACTTCACTTTTGGCTCGGCAGTGATCAGACGTGTCTGCTCATCGCCTTCGTGACAGCCTTTAATTTTCTGCTTTTTCTTTTCAGCGTGTGTGTTGGTTGGAAGTTGACCTTCAGTTATTTTCTTTACTATGCGTACATGCCCTGGAGTTGCCGGCCGTCTTTGTGGGACTTTCATGTTGGACGTTAATACGGATCCACACACCCTCTGCCCTCAATGTCGGGGCCGATGGTGTGACCAGGAGAACATGTGCCGTGAGTGCAGGGAGTGGTCTGCCTCCCAGTGGGAGAGGTTTGGCCGTCGGCGTAAGAAGTAGTCCAAGAGAGACCGTTCTCCTCCGGGGTTAGCCTTGAAGGAGGAAGGTTCTCGGGACTCTTCTTCCGCCGCCCAAACCTCCTCCGAAGCTCCCCCTCGGCCGCCTCCTAAGGAGAGTCGTCCGAGTGGGAGCGCAGGCCCTTGTTCTGTTTCCCTACCTTCGGTGGGGGGAGAGGGCGTCGCCTCCCATAGCGTGGCAGTTCCCCCTCCTCATCCGGGGGAGGTTATTGATAAGGCTTTATCCAGTGATGATCTTTTACAGATTTGGTCGTCCCTGGGGCTTAAGGGCTTGCCCTCCAAGGTCGCTCTTATTGACCTTGTCTCGTTGGGGGCCGCTGTTAAGCAGTCGCCGGTGGTAGCAGAGGTAGACCCTCTGTCTATTGTCGACGTCGTGGTGACAGAGGCCTCCGACTTGGCTGGGCCTTCCGCCGCAGGTGCTGTTGCTGGTGATGGTGCTCAAGGCTCTCCTCCTCCTTCCGTACATCCTTCGAAGGGGGAAGTGAGTCCTTCGGTCTCGACTGCTGCTCAGCTTCCTTCTGAGGGAAGTGTTTTGACGGAGACTCCCCTTCGGAGGACCGATGGTCCCGACGATCTCCCCCGAGGCCGCCTGCGCCATAAGGCTCACCGCCCTCTACGCCACAAGGGCCTCCCTTCCCCTTGCAGGGGGACTGAGAGATGCCTTTTTGGGTCTCCGTCCTCCGGGGGGGGGGGACTCTCCTCGTCAGCCTCAACCTACTGCTCCGCCCTCCTTGAACCTCTCTGCAGGCCGCTCATCATCGCCTGCCGGATCTTCGCCTTCTGGAGAACTCGTCACCCGACGGGCAACGGTCCCTTCGGGGCTAAGGGATTCTTCCCTTACGCGAGCAGTGCTAGCGCACAAGCGCTCTCCTGCTCGCCAGCGCTCTCCTGCTCGCCAGCGCTCACCTGTTCGCCAGCGCTCTCCTGCTCGTCGACGATCTCCTGCTAGCCAAGACTCTCCTGCTCGCCGACGCTCACCTGCTCGTCGGCTCTCTCCTGATGTTCGCCCCCCTCGCCAACGCTCTCCTGTTCATCAGCTCTCTCTTGCTCGTCAGCTCTCTTCCGAGCGTCAGCGCTCATGTGAGGACCATCGCCCTGCGGTCTCTGACCACCCTTTAGTTCCTGCTGAACTCCCTGCTCACCATCTGCCTGGTCCTGTGGCTACGCAACATCGTGCTGCGCGTGTGTCAGAAACACATGTTCGCCAACGCGCCAGCGATCTTCTCGTTCCTACTCGTGAACGCGCCGCGCCGCCTGTCCTCTCACAGGACACGCGTCGACCTTCTGCTCGCCAGCGATCACCAGCTCGCCAGCAATCACCTACGCGCCAGCGATTACCTCCTCGCCAGCGTTCACTTGCTTGCCAGCGCGCACCGGTGATCTTAGTATCGCCTATTCAACAGCGACAACTAGCGCGCCGACGTTCGCCAACGCTCCTGAAGGAACATGGTTCGCCAGCTTCTAGCTCGCCATCGCGCGATCGCCCGCCTGCACATGCCGCTCGCTATCGCTCGCCATTGTACGATCGCCCTCCTGTGCATGCTGCTCGCCATCGCACGACCCTGCAAGATCGCCCGCTTACGCATGCTGCTCCTCATCGCACAACCATGAACGATCGCCCTCCTGAGGATGCTGATCACCATCGCACCCCATCACGCGATCATTCACCTGCGCATGCTGCTCGCCATCGCTTGCCCCTGCACGATCGCCCGCTTACGCATGCTGCTCCTCATCGCACAACCCTGAACGATCGCCCTCCTGCGGATGCTGATCACAATCGCACCCTATCACGCGATCATTCACCTGCGCATGCTGCTCGCCATCGCTTACCATTACGCGGTCATTCACCTGCGCATGCTGCTCACCATCGCACACCAGTGCATCGACATACCACATCGCGCCATCGCCAACTTGAGCGACTGCACTCACCAGCTCGTCATCGATCGCTTGTGGATCTACATCGCCAGCGATCTTCCTCACCTACGCGGCAGCACGATCAATCGCTGTCGCGCCAACGCTTGCTTTCGTCGCCTCGGACACGTGTTCATTTACCTGCCCACCCTCGCGCCCACTCGCCTGTGCGCCCGCGCGACCACTCGCCTGCGCGCCCGCGCGACCGCTCGCCTGTGCGCCCGGGCGATCATCCACCTGCGCGCCCGCGCGATCGCTCGCCCGCGCGATCGCTCGCCCGCGCTCCCGCGCGACCATTCGCCTTCGCGCGACCATCGTTCACGGAGAATTCCACAGCCGGTGGTAGAAGCAGGGACGCGTGCTACTAGACGGCACTCGGGATCACCTCCATCCAAGCACAGGTTGGTAGTGCAGGACGAAGACAGGTCAGTACAGCATTCTTCCCCACCATCTTTTCAGGCAGGTACCGTCGTGTCCACTCCAAAGGATCGCCCGATCCCTTTCTCTTTAGCGAGGATTTCGGACTCTGTGTCCTTGGAGCAGCAGACTTGGTTTGGTCCGCTGGCACGGGCGTTAGTGAGGGTTATGAAACCAGCACTCGCCGGCCAGGGTAACAAACCAGCGGCTGTCTCTCCTACGCTGAAGAGAAAGAGGGGAGTGGACTTCGTGGTGACTTCCCCTAGGGCGAAGTTGGTTCCCAAGAGGTCGGTCTCGAAGGTCCCTTCTCCTGCACGAGTACTCTCTCCTTCTCCCCTGGACGAGGCCTTTCCGTCCTCAGATGAGTCCAGTGGGGCGGTAGTCTTCCCCTCGGCACCAGGGGGGGGGGGAGACTTCGCTTCAGGCAGGAGAATCGTCTCGTGAGGAAGGGGCCCCTCGAACCTCGTTGTTGGGATCCTGTATCCCTCCCAGGAGAAACCCAAGGATTCCAAGACCGTCCCTAAATCCTCTGCAAGGATTCGTCAGGAACCCACGACTACCCAGGGGAATGTCCACGTATCACCCCAGGAAGAGATTCCTGGGGCAGGAGACTTAGCTGCCAGCCCTCAGGGAGGAGAACAGCAAGAGTCCGAACATGCCTTCTGGCAGGTCCTAAGCCTGATAAAGACACTTAACAGACATACGGATCCAGTCATCACCCCCCGTGAAGGCAAAGACACGATTCTGGATGAAGTGTTTGACGTTCGGAAGGCCCCTAAGACCAGTGCAGCTCTGCCCTGGTCTCGGGGGCTGAATAGTGCCAGAGCTAGGGCCAACGCTCAGCTCGCACTTCTTGCCTCCTCCAGTCGTTCCACTGCCGAGAACCAGCTTATCCCTCCTCCTCGCCTTCAGCAGAGGAGGTATTTCGAGATCCTGGGTGAGCACAACCTCGCTCTTCCTCTCCATCACTCTGTGGAGGAGCTGGAAAAGGGAGTTCCCTTGGAGAAACTCTCTGCCCGGCAGGTGTCGTTCTCGGCGGCAGAGATCCTTAACCACGAGAAGGTCGCTAAGTGTGCCATGCAGGCCACTTCGTGTTTGGACTTCTGGCTAGGATCTCTGGGCATCCTATTGCGATCGGAGGACTTGTCCAAGGAGACCAATAGGAAGGCCCTAGAGACCTTCTTGCTCTTGGGCACCCGCTCCATCGAGTTTTTGGCGCACCAGGTTACCACCCTGTGGGCCAACTCGGTGTTGAAACGTCGCGATGCTGTGTCCGAGAGATTCATCCGAAGGTCCCCGCCGTAGATGTGTGTAGGCTCCGACATGCTTCCCTTCTGGGGGAGAGCCTGTTTGAGCCTCAAGACTTGGAGCGAACGGCTGAGAGGTGGAGGAAATCCAGCACGGACTCCCTCCTCCACAGGGCCCTTACAACTCGGCCCTATAAGCCTCCAGCCCCGCCACAACAGCAGCAACAGCCTCGTAAGGCTCCCAAACAGGCACCGGCATCTAAGAAAGTGGTGTCTAAGCCCCAGCCCTTTCCAGCCAAGGTCAAGAGGGGCGGTAAGTCCTCCAGGGGAGGCAAGACTCCTAGGGGTGGCGGCCGCGGCCGCAAGCCCTAGGGGTGGCAGTCCCCCTGCGTGTCCACCTGTGGGGGGATGCCTTCAGCGTTGCGTCCGCAGGTGGCAGCAACACGGGGCCGATGCTTGGACAGTCTCAGTGATCGGCCAAGGTTATCGCGTCCCGTTCACGTCATCTCAACCTCCCCTGACAGCGAATCCAGTGTCGTTGAGCTCCTATGCCATGGGATTGGCAAAGGGGCTGGCCCTTCAGGCCGAAGTCGAGACCATGTTCGAGAAGGGTGCTCTCCAGGAGGTCGTGGACGGCTCCCCAGGCTTCTTCAGTCGACTCTTTCTTGTAAAGAAGGCTACTGGAGGCTGGAGACCCGTCATCGATCTCTCAGCTCTGAACAGGTTTGTCAAACAAACCCGGTTCAGCATGGAGACAGCAGACACGGTCAGACTTGCGGTGAGACCACAAGACTTCATGTGTACACTGGATCTAAAGGACGCGTACTTCCAGATCCCTATCCATCCGTCTTCCAGGAAGTACCTGAGATTCTGCCTAGACAACAAGATCTACCAGTTCAAGGTGCTGTGTTTCGGTCTCTCCACAGCTCCTCAGGTGTTCACCAGAGTGTTCACCCTGATTTCATCTTGGGCGCACAGGAACGGCATTCCTCTCCTTCGTTACCTAGACGATTGGCTGATCCTAGCAGACTTGGAGTCGACCCTTCTTCGGCACCGAGACAGGCTTCTGGATCTTTGGCAGGATCTGGGGATCGTGGTAAACCTCGAGAAGTCCTCTCTGCAGCCGTCCCAACGACTGGTTTATCTAGGCATGCTAATAGACACCAATCTCCACAAAGCCTTTCCATCAGACGACCGGATAGCAAGGCTGAGGAGGGTGGCGGAACCTTTCCTCAGGCGAAAAGAACTCCCCGCCCAATCGTGGTTGCGTCTCTTAGGCCACCTATCCTCCCTGGCCCGTCTAGTTCCAAACAGCCGCCTCAGGATGAGATCCCTTCAATGGCGGCTCAAGTCCCGGTGGAATCAAGGATCCGATTCCCCGGACATTCTGATCCCAATGGGGTCTCTGGAACAGACGGACTTGCGGTGGTGGCTGGCCGATGAGAACCTGCGGAAGGGAGTGAGTCTTCTCGTCCTCCCCCCGGAATTGACTCTGTTTTCGGACGCGTCAAAAGAAGGGTGGGGGGCGCACGTTCTGAACCAAAGGGCCTCAGGCCTTTGGTCAGAATCAGAAAAGTGCATACACATCAACCTGCTAGAATTGAAGGCCGTCTTTCTGGCTCTTCAGCAGTTCCAACGGTCCCTGGCGGGTCACTCCGTGGTGGTGATGAGCGACAACACCAAGGTAGTGGCTTATATCAACAAGCAGGGAGGCACTTTTTCACGCAACAGCTATCCCATCTTGCAGTAGAGACTCTGAGGTGGACCAAAACCCACTCGATAACACTATCAGCTCGCTTCATTCCTGGCAAGAGGAATGTGCTCGCCGACAGTCTGAGCAGGGCTTCGCAGATAGTGAGTACCAAGTGGTCTTTGGATCCTCAGATAGCCAACAAAGTCCTGACTTTGTGGGGTTCCCCGACGGTGGACTTGTTCGCGACAGCCTTGAACTTCAAGCTGCCCCTGTACTGCTCACCAGTCCCGGACCCCAAGGCACTCTGGCAAGATGCTTTCCAGCAACGGTGGGACAACATCGACGTGCATGCCTTCCCACCATTCTGTCTGATGAGAAGGGTGCTTAACAGGACCAGACTATCGGTCAACTGTTCCATGACTCTAGTAGCTCCGCTATGGCATCACGCGGAATGGTTTCCGGACCTTCTGCAACTCCTGACGGAACTCCCAAGGGAGCTTCCTCCACGACACGAGCTTCTCAGACAACCCCACTCCGGTGTCCCTCACAGGGCCGTAGCCTCGCTTCGGCTTCACGCCTGGAGACTATCCAGTGTCTCCTCGCGGAGAGAGGCTTTTCGCAACAGGTTGCGGGAGAATGTCTCGGCACCTGCGAAGGTCCTCTGAGGGAGTCTACCAAGCGAAGTGGAGAGTCTTTTGTGGTTGGTGCCGTGGAAGGGGTATCTCTCCACTCGATGCCACTATTCCAGCAATAGCGGACTTCCTCGTGTATCTGCGAGAAGAAATGCGCCTTTCTGTCTCAGCAGTGAAAGGCTATCACTCAGCCTTAAGCTTGGCCTTCAGATTGAATGGCGTGGATATTTCTTCGTCGCTAGAACTCTCTTTACTCATACGTAGCTATGAGCTTATCTGCCCCCAGTCTGAAGTGAGACCCCCTCCTTGGAACGTGGTTCGAGTCCTCAGGTCTCTCAAGAGACCTCCCTTCGAGCCATTACGCCAGGCCTCCGATCGCCACCTGTCTTGGAAGACGGCTTTCCTACTCGCCTTGGCCTCGGCCAAGCGAGTTAGTGAACTTCATGGTCTCTCGTACGACATCGCCCATTCAAGGGGATGGGGGGAGGTGACGTTCAGGTTCGTCCCTGAGTTTGTGGCCAAGACTCAGAATCCGGGAGTGCCGGATCCTCGGTTCGACTCTTTCAGGATCGCGAGTCTCTGTTCTGTAACAAACGACCCAGACCAGCTGCTACTATGCCCAGTGAGGTGTCTGAGGTACTACTTGAAGAGAACGGCTGCAGTCCGTCCTCATGTGCGAGCTTTGTTTGTGAGCACAGGCAGGACAAAGAGGAGGGTCACCAGGAACACCATCTCAGCTTGGATTCGAAGGGTTATCCACCATGCCCTGAATCCTGACCCTCCTCCGTCACGTCGCCCTCGGGCCCACGATGTCAGGGGTATTGCTACATCCCTGGCCTTCAAGAGAAACTTCTCTGTGACGCAGGTACTTCAAGCTGGGGTCTGGAAGCGTCAAACGACCTTCATAGCCCACTACCTGCAAGACGTGACCCACAGGAGCCTCGATACGTTCTCTATCGGCCCTGTGGTGGCTGCACAACAGCTGGTCTAACCTCAGGCTCCTTTTTGGACAAGTAGCAGTAGGTTGAGGGCGTTGTTACCCGGTCTTAGTCTGCGTGAATGAAAGAGTATGTCTGACCCTTACTTCTTTCTTCATTCTCCCCTCTCTTGGGGAAGCAGCATCCTGGTCCTCGCATAGCTGACCTCGACCTCTGCAGGTAACCCATGCTTCTTTGTGCTCCTAGTATTAAGCTTAATACTGTTGTGTCTCCCATACCCTGACGAGGTGGTATGGGGAACGTCCTATCCTAGAATTCCTATCTGAAGGTCTCAAGGTCAACTTCATAGGACGAGTCACACTCTCCTCCTCACACTGCTTATGTAGGCCACTCGTTCCTAGCGATGCTAGGAACCTGTGAGGTACAGTGGCTCCCTCTCTCTAGTGCTGCTTACTGAGGGATCAAGCCCCCGGGCAAGCCGAAGTCAGTAAGGCTGGGGACTTTCCACCCTTCCTATGGGGTAAGTCACCCTTTGTAAATAGCGTGGTTTGTATTTCGGTTACGGAACAAATGACAAATTCGAAGATGATTTGTATTTTTCCTAACCATACAAACCTTAGCTATTTACACATATGTGCCCGCCATCCCTGACCCCCAAGTCAAGTCCTACCTCTAAGTGAAGTGAAGCAAGTCACCGGTGTGTGGAGGGGGGAGGGGTAGCAAGCTACCCTTCCCGACCCCCCGCTAACTAGCGCGGAGGTAATTAACCCTCGTTAAAAACTATTGGCTCGTCATTTCAGCTGCGCTAAAAGTAAGGAAAAATACAAATTATCTTCGAATTTGTCATCTTGAGCTCTCCTCATTACCGGGAAGCGTAGAGCGATTTACTTTCACTTTCAAGGGAGAGCTACCCTCACCAACCACTGTCCAACAATCTCCCCACTTATGGGGAAAATTGCCAACAGTGGCTTTGTATCATCTGCGAGAGAGAAGGTCTTCAATTGTTGGTTTTCCCTCCGTAGATTTCCTCCGATCGTATTGGATTTGTCCATTCCCAGCAAAGCTTGGTGGAGGAGGAGTTAGATGAATGCTTGCAGTGCCCGATCTTCACTGTCGTAATCAAATCTCGTAAGCTAATTCCCTTTGGGGTCTTATTGCAGATGGTGATGCCTGCTGACTGCAAGCGTTTGGCGCCTCTCTCATCGACAAGTTTTGTAGGCTATAACCATTTGGGGTTATTGCTGCAAATGGTGAAATGGTCTCCACCTTTCCCATCATGCTCCCTGTGTACAATGAGTCTTGTGAGCAACATTCCTTTGGGGCAACTTCTCCTTTAGGAGTTCCACCTGTTTTGTTAGGTGACATTTTGCAGCAGCAGCAAATATTTCCTACTGATCTTACCTTACCTTGCTTATCACCAGCGGAGCACGCTTATCCATGACAGGAAGAGTACATGGTAAAGGTTGCATATGAATCCTCTGCCAGAGGTCTTGCTAGTGCTCGTGTGCCAGCCGGCATAGCCCAGGCTCGCGAGCTAACTATGCACGACAGTGGGGACGTACGCACTGTAGTGGTTTGTGGACTGTGGCCAGGGGTAGCACCCGAACTGCCTAGTGTCCGAATGCCGACCACAACCCGACGTTCACTACACAACAAATATACAATGGTGGAATACCCAAAAAACCTAAGTAACAGGTCAAGAGAACGGAGCTCTGGGCACCAGCCCTTGATTTATACTGGGCAAGGGGACCCAGCTTGAACCTTATTATTTATCATACCTTTCCTTCTCTTACCTTTGGCTTGCCGATTATAAGTAAAGGTATAAGAACATTAGTTGAAAGGGAATATTATGATTAATAAAGATACACACTGTGGGAGGAAAGAATTATGATAAATTACTGTACTTAAGAGATCGTAAAAAACAGGGGCTGGGGAAAAGAAGCCGTGGTGGGAGGTTTCTGAAATGAAATGCTGTACTGTATACATAAAACACAAAATAATATTTATTTCTGAAACAACTGTTAAGGTTATGTTAGCATGGACCCATCAATCCAAATAGAAAATTAAAGGCAAAATTAGCATTCCTTTATGTCAAACTTCAGCATCCGGGTAATAATATAAACAAATTAACCAAACAAGATTTCCACAGGTGGGGCACTCATAAGTGTTCCTATACAGTACTAGTGTAAAGAGAGGCACTCCCAACCGTGTATCTATTTGGGCAAGTACCAGTATGCCATTTCAATAGTTCTAGTTAACTATTAATGTTTATGACACTTAAACGTTTGACTGTCTCCACAAAAAGACGGTTTTAGGCCCCCTTACATTCACTTGGTTCTGGGGCAAACATTTAAAAAACTGTCCATCACTAAGTTCCAGTATGGAATCACCTTTTGTGATCTGGTGATGTGGAGTAACAATATCTTGATCCTTGTTGATGAAATCTTGGATTCGCAAGGTTTTCAACTGTCGAAGCTCTTTTTCAACTGAAATGAGAATACTGAAGAAGGGCCGAGCCTGATGTCAAAACTTCTCTAATGACAACATCTTCTAGCTGAGCATTAAAAATTTAGTTCAGTTGCCTCTCTAAAAAAAAAAAAAAAACCTACAGAGAGTAGGGCATGCTGCAAAAACAAAGGTGGTTAGACAACAGGTAGGACCAAAAAAATATTACAATACTTTCTGTTATACAAAAAAAAAGTTAAATTTATTGCTTGCAAACTATGTAAACCTATTTAAGAAAAATTGAAATCTTTACAGTGAATAAAATGTTATATTTGGAAATGGTTTGTATTTTCCCCAACTACTATTATTTTTTTTTACATTCCCCCCTCTATATTTTTTGGTCCACTCAACATTGTCTTACGACTAGCAACAACGCCCTACACCAACTTCATACATTCAAGTGAAAAAAAAAATTTTACCTTGCAAAAATAAATTCAATAAAAAAAGGTAGGATGACCAACTAAAGATTTAATTCATCCTCCCTTCCTTCAGTTACATATCAAATTGTATATCAATTTACATGGGTACAATACATTTTTTTTTTCAGACTCATGATTTAACAAAAATCAATAGGAATAGACCTTTTAAACACAATGGAGATCCAGTACTTACAAATAAAAAGTTAGATTATTGTCTATTCCTCCCAACAATGCTTCAATAATATACAATATGAAAATTTGATTATATTTACACAAACAATTTGTTATTGCAGGAATACGTTCAGGATTTATCAAGGGAAAAAAATTACATCCATTGCAGTCCAAAATCAATTTAAAAGCATACAAAACTCATTGATTTTGGACTACAGGTATTACATGATAATAACAGTTTATTGAATTTATTATAACTGTCACGGTCAAGGTCAATTTACAGTACAACAATAAATGCAACAGTTACAGAAACCGTGACTAAATAAAGATTTCCTCACACCACGTAGTGTCCCTTTCTCAGCCTTTCAAATACCCAATGTGGGAATTACAATATGACTAATAAGGAAAAAAAGGGTAATTATTATCAAAACTGTCTTTAAAAACTGTGCAAAGATTAATTCAGTGGGAGATTTATAGTTCTTCTGAATCTCAAAATTCTGTCTCGGGACATGCGCTGGGATTCAGCAATCTGCTGGCGAGCCATATTAATTTCTCGCAGCACAGGAGACAGGCTAAGCCGGCGACTCTCCAGATACAGGCTGGGTGTCTTTAATCGATCGATAACCTCACATAAGAGTTGGTATCTGCGGGTGATCGACATACTTTGAGGTAAACCAGAGACAGAATCCGTAGACTCAGAAGAGGACAATAAAAATCCCGAAAACTCAGGCGATGACTCGGGGCAACGTTGTGTTTCGGGCGACCCAAACAGTGTTGTAACGTTCAGGTTAGATATACCTGACTGGGCCACTTCAGCCTCGAGCTCTGACCGGTATTTTAATCCACCATCAGAATGTAGGAAAGGGTTTGTATTCTGAGGGGACTCAGGAATGGAGGATGGTTCCCTCTCTATAATATTCATCTGGTCAGTGAGACGAGGCTTCCACTCCAGGACTTGAGACTGAACTAAAGGTAGGTCAAGAACAGGACCTTTTGACCTATTCCATGGGGGACTAAATCCACTAAAGGTGGGATCTTCAGGCGACAGTCGGTCGTCACAATCGGGTGGAAAAAAGCCGAGAAAGTCATTATCAGGAAAAATAGACACTGCTGATTCAGAAACAGGGCTTTTTAAAGTAGCAGGTCTTGACCAATCTGGACTGGAACTCTTGGAAACACCAGAAGGTAGTTCCAATAATGGAATACTGGAAACTTCCCAGAATTCCCAACTCCCCGGAGGATGAACGATACCTTTAGTCCATAGGAAATAGCTTTTTAGGTCAAACAAATTGCAATATTTTGTTTTATTGCATGAATATGTTATATGGACTCTTAGGAACACCATATCCAAAATGGGACAAATTCAGCCATTTTGAAGTTGTGAAAATCACACTTTTAACGTTTTCGGAGGGTACATTTTTCCATATTTTCCCGTTTTTCTCCAAAACGGTTCATCGCACGGGCAAGAGATATTGGAACCAAAAAGATAGAAAATTAAATTCTGCACATGTTTGTCTCCGTAAGTATTTACCTTGAAATGGAAAGTTTTTGCGCAAACAAGCCTGGAATTGGAATACACGCATTTTGGAGTAACTGAAAAAATCGACTTTGTACTCACATTTACCTAAATATCTCTTAAACTACTAGCTTTACGGTAAAATGTTATAGAATTGCTCCTTTAGAGTGAAGATTTTTCTTTATTTTGACATATTTTTATTCCATTATATCCTGATATTTTGCAAAAGAAACACAAACACAAAAATAGACACAATTTTAATTTATGGAAATCAGATGAAAATAGGTTTAGTAAAACAAATTGCAATAGTTTATTCTATGCACGAATGTGTCATTTGGACTCTTTGGAACACCACAGTAAATAATATGACAAATTCGGCCATTTTGAATTTGAATAATTCCATATTCAAAATGGCGACCGTTCTCACTGTTTGAACTGACGTATCTTCTCAAATTTCCACTTTTTAATGCCTGCATGGCCGATGACAGAATATTCTGTTATCACGAAACAAGCTTATGCCACTTCATTGCTGGTAATGTTGACCACAATACAGTAACAATTACTGGAAAGGACACTTATCATGGCATGGGTCTGATGTGTGCAGTCACACCACCAGTAGCCACATCTCAAACAGTCATTTGAAATTCAGAATATTTTAAGACCAAGCCAAAAAGTATTGCATTAAAAAGGTATAGAAAACTTGGAAAAGTGGGAGACATGTTGAACTACAAAGCAGTATCGTCCATTGTCCATGATGACATCAGAGAACATCTTGATACCCTTTTGGAAGAGTTCTTTTCCTTATAGATGCAACAGGCCAGGATGGTCCGGCTTTATGCAGACCATTACCCAAGGTAGCCATTTAGGAAAAACATCCTTCCACTTCTTACCAATGGTTGACTTGGATCCAAACAATTTAAGCTGTATCTTTACTATCCTGATGTTTGTAAATGACGAGTGCATGAAATACAACATATCGCCTGTCATCACATTTGATCAACCCTTGTAGCTCAAGGCAAGGCATATCATCAGCCATGAAAACCAACTCAAACATATTGTTCTCATCCTCGGGCCATTCCATACCTTAATGAGCTTCCTGGACGCTATGGGTCACATCATGAAAGATAGTGGACTGAGAACACTACTGGAGCTTGTGTATGGGCCCAACACTGTCAACCATATGCTGACTGGAAAGGCGCATGAGCGAGCAGTACGTGGCCACTTCTTAGTTTATGCTGTTTTGAATGTATCAGTGATCAAGAAAGCATCAGATCATGAGGCCACTCAGAATTCAATAGATGGAGCATTACAGAAGTTTGACAAAGTTCTTCGATCAACAAAAACAGAAGTGGAAGCTGAAGACCAGGACATATTGGTAGTTGAAGAGAGGCTCAGAGATCTTCAGGATCAGCTACAACAGAGCCCAAATGGAAAAATATGGGTTCAGTACATAGAGATGATGGATATCCTGTGATCTGCACTCAGAGGTCAAAGAACCAGCCAGCCAACATTGTACTTCAGGGCACTACAAAGAATGCTTCCATTTTTTGCTGCCTCTGGACATAATAACTACACAAAATCAGCACATCTATTCCTCCAGGACATGGTGGACCTACAGAAAATGAATGAGAAACTCTATGACCAACTTATTGAGTCTGGTTTGTTCTTCATTAGGAGATCGGACAGATACTGGGGTGGGTTTGCACCTCATCTTGTTATTGAGCAGGTGTTAATGAAATCCACAAAGTCAACAGGAGGCTTAACACATGGACGAGGTATGGATGAAATTCAACGAACAAAATGGTTACAAGCCATGCCAGTCCTTGCTCACATAAGTGATGAAGTAAAGAGTGTCCCGGAGAAGACTGGCACTGAAAGAAACAGACTTGACTGAATCCAGAAGGATGAGAGATCAGGAGGATACTTCAAAGATTTTCCAGTACCTAGAACAACATAGTCCTTTCACAGAAAATGAGTATTTGTACAACATCATTTCAGGATTATCCGCATCACAGTCAAACGCTCACCTTGCCAAAGATTTTGGGAACAATATAATCAAAATGATGGAAGACCAAAATGCAGCAAACTATATCTTCAAAAAGAAACACCAAATCAAGACAATGGGTCAGAAGATAGTAACAGATGAGTTGAAGTGCAGGTAGATCCTCAAGCTCTATTTCAGCGGTTGCTTGTGATAGCCAGTAATGCTGAAATCCGCTTAAGTGAAATCATGAAGTTTGAGCTCTCTGTATACACATCATCACTGTTCACAAGCAATGGACTTTCTCGAAGTGCCACCAAATCTCAGCTTGCAGATGCCATAGCAAAATCCAGTATAAGTCAAGCTGAGTCAATCCCTGATGCTGAATGTTCTGTTTTTGATGGTGGATCCTTGCTTCAACGCATCAAATGGACTGCAGGAGAAACATATGAAGATATTGCATCCAAATATGTTGTTCTTGTCAAGAGAAAGAGCTATCCTATTGTTTTCTTCGATGGATATAGCAATACTGCATAGACAAAATATGTGACTCATCAAAAGCGTGCTAAGGGCTTAAATGTTGCCCCCGGTGTTCACCTGACACGCACTAAAGTCTTTACCTTTGGAACTAAGGAGGCATTTCTAGCAAACCATAAAACAAACAGAGATTTATCAACTTTCTGTCTGAAACTCTGAAGGAGCATGATGTATCTACAAAGTATGCAGAGGTAGATGCAGATTTTCTAATAGAGCAAGAGGCAGTTAACATGACAGTTAGCAAGGTAACATACGTTATAGCAGAGGATACTGACATTTTGGTGCTTCTCTGTCATCACATGAAGTCTACCAGTCAACCCCTGTTCATGGTATCACAGAAATCCAATATGAAGCATCCCATTTGGAACATCGGAGAAATTAGTGCACGACTCGGTGAAGAATGCTGCAGGTGTTTGCCATTTATGCATGCTCTGTGTGGATGTGACACCTCGTCAAGGTTAAACAAAATAGTAAAGGGAGCTGTACTGAAAAAACAAAGTTTTCTCTGCGAGTGTGCTGTGCCATTCTTGTCTCCCAGCTCAACTCACGAGGAAATAAAAATAGCAGGAGAACGAGCAATTATTCGGATGTACAGCTCTAACAGTGATTGTGCAACTCTTGATGACCTGAGAAAGAAAAAGTTTCAGGGCAAAGTCATCAAGAGTTGGAGAAGTGTTGATGTGAAAGACCTGCCACCTACTAGTAATGCAGCAAAATATCACTCATTCAGGGTTTATAATTATCAAACACAATTCTGGCTAGGTAACAGTGATATTAAACCTGACAATTGGGGCTGGAAGAGAAATGGAAGAAACTAATTCCTTGCACGATGGACAACAGCCCTGCGCCTGATGCCTTGCTGAGAGTAATCAGATGCAAATGCAAAGGCTTTTGTGACACTCAGCACTGCTCATGCAATAAACACGGGTTATATTGTACAGATTTTTGTGAGGAGTGTCAAACTAGCACTTGTGTTAACATATTAATAGACGTAGACACTGAACATGATTAATTTAGTTTGTGCATGTATTTTGAGCAACAATGATTGCATTTTTTTATTTCTGTTATTTTCAAACACCGTCAAGAGCTAATCAATAATTTGATGTTTGTCATTTTAGTTAATCTTGTATATATTACAACCATTGTAAAATCCAAGTAAATTGCAAAGGTAATTTTCTTCTTGAAATATTAAGTGCAGCCTTCATTTTAACCAGGGGCCCACAGAGGTCACGGGTGAAAACTGATGTCTGCAGTAATTTCCTGGTCTCCATGCTTTTTTGAGTAAATAATATATATATATATATATATATATATATATATATATATATATATATATATATATATATATATATATATATATATATATATATATATATATATATTTATATATATATATATATATATATATATATATATATATATATATATATATATATATATATATATATATATATATATATATATATATATATATATATATATATATATATATATATATATATATATATATATATATATATATATATATATATATATATATATATATTTAAAAGTGGAAATTTTAGAGGGTACTTCCATTCACACAATGAGAACGGCCGCCATTTTTAATACGGAATTACGCAAGCTCAAAATGGCCGAATATGTCAGTTTTTTTTACTGTTGTGTTCCAAAGAGTCCAAATGACACATTCGTGCATAGAATAAACTATTGCAATTTGTTTTACTGAACCTTTTATTTTCATCTGATTTCCATAAATTAAAATTGTGTCTATTTTTGTGTGTTTGTGTTTCTTTTGCAAAATATCAAGATATAATGGAAAGTAATTACGTCAAAATAAAGAAAAATCCTCACTCTAAAGGAGCACTTATATGACATTTTACCACCAAGTAAGTAGTTTAAGAGATATTTAGGTAAATGTGAGTACAAAGTCGATTTTTCCAGTTTCTCCAAAATGTGTGTGTTCCAATTCTGGGCTTGTTTGTGCAAAACCTTTCCATTTCAAGGTAAATACTTATGGAGACAAACATGTGCGGAATTTAATTTTCTATATTCTTGTTACCAATACCTCTTACCCTTACGATGAACCGTTTTGGAGAAAAACGGGAAAAATGGAAAAATGTACCCTCCGAAAACGTTAAAAGTGTGATTTTCACAACTTCAAAATGGCCGAATTTGTCCCATTTTGGATATGGTGTTCCTAAGAGTCCATATAACATATTCATGCAATAAAACAAAATATTGCAATTTGTTTGACCAAATGACTTTTTTTGGACTATTTCCCATGGACTACTTCCTCTTGGAAAGAAGAAGCTAAGAACTGGGGCGTTGGCAATTCAGGAACAGGACAGTGAACCACTGACTCCGGAGACAAAATAGGGGTTTTACACATTTCAGTGGGGCTGTTCTCCCATAGTTGGAGGACCAACTGATCTCGAAATGATTCAGGCTTTAACACAGTAGTCTCATCACAATTTTCCGGAGGATATAACCAAGCATCCAGTGCTTTCTTTCTCTCGTAAGTCCTAGCTGGCTTAAGAATGGGCTTAGGCTGAGTAATAGCTCTAGCAGGATGGTGACTTTTCCTCTGTCGTCGGGACTTGTTACAATCTCGAGACAGAAGGTAGGACGCCACTACTGCAGCCACCCCATAGGAGTCGCCATCACTACTAGAACTAGAACTCTCAGAGACTTCAGAAGAAACAGGACTGTCATCCATGAGTTCTGGACTATTAAGAGTCTCTGTTACAGGATCAGGACCCTTCTGATACCAGAGAAAGTGCCTCCTAAGATAAACTGGAGGTTCAAACCAGGCCTTTAACTGGATATGGTGAGCTTTTACCAGTTCACCATCAGGCAGTCTCTGCAGCTAATAGGTGACCTTATTTTCGTGTACCGTAGTAACACGGAATACCCCCTCAAACCTGGGAATGAGCTTGTTCGTCAGAAGGTGTCCCAACAGTTGCACCTTTTTAAGCACCAGAGAACCTTCCTTAAACGGTTTGTACCGAGGATGTCCTTCATCCCATGGGTCTCTCGTTTCTGCTGATAGCAACGGGATACTATCAACATCGTGAGCACCCTTCATTATGTTCTCAGCTGGAGTACAGCCAATCTCAGTGAGGTGGGAATGGTTGTAGCTGAGAACTGCTCGGGATAAGAACTGGTCCCATTTCCGAGATTCCACAGAAATCACCCTCAGTAACTCACCAATGGTACGATTCACTCGCTCCACTGCACCGTTACTAGACGGTTTATACGGAGTTGTTTTCACATGTACAACATTATACCGCTCCAACAACTCAGTAAATTCCTGGGAAATAAACTCAGGGCCGTTATCAGTCAATATCCGGACTGGAACACGAGGAATAACAGGAAAAACTCGGTCTTCAAGCGCCTGGCATATCGTAATGCTCTTATTCCTTATGGGTACTGCCGTCACCCACTTGAAATAATGGTCGACTGCCATCAGACACCCAATAAAACCAGTATTGGTTGTTGGGAGGCTCACAAGATCCATAGCAACCAATTCAAAGGGCGAAGAGGTCACTATTTTCAAGGTCGGAGGGGCAACCACTTCCCTTGAGACCTTACAAGTCTGACATTCCCAACACGTCCGGCACATATCTCTGATTACATTAATCAAAGATCTGTGCCAGACGAGTCGACGGAGCATTGCACTCATTTTTCCGATCCCCCAGTGAGCATTCTGGAGGTGTATCTCGGCAACTAGGTCAATCAGGACATTGAAGGTGACTACTGGGACTACTGAGCCGTCTGGGTTCCGCTTCACTAGCAAAACCTGGTGAACTTCCAGGTTCGACCAACATCTCCTATAAGGTAGACAGGAGCGTGGAACTCGAGATGCAGGAACCCCAGAGTAGATCATCTTAATGACAGATTGAATCTGTCGATGACCTCCTTGGATCTTGGACACCTGACTAAAGGACAGAAGAGCATTTCCGGAGAACACTCCCTGATCAGATTCAGGATCAGTTACCTTCATAACAGTGGTCTCGGTATGCAGGGAGGAGACTGAGAGTACCTTGGGAGACAACTGAAGAACAGTAGTGTGGTCTTACACCAACTGTTCTCGGGGTGAATCCAGTGTCAGGTAGGCTGCGTCCAGTATATTCCTACCAAGAACAAAATAAAAGTTAATGTCTTTGGCAGCTACCACCGCAAAGTTAAACAGCGGTAGCCTCCACCCAGAAGGACACTTCACCTCTAACTGGACGTAGCCTAGAATGCTGGTGCAGGAACCAGTCAACCCCTCTAGCTGTTCTCCTGACAGTACCTGGTACTCTATGCCAAGTTGGCTCAGTACAGACTCACTTACTAGACAAACCTGTGCTCCTGTATCAACAAGAGCACAAAATAAGGTCTCCTGCAGCATTACTATACCTACTGCCGAGTGTTGAGACACATGGGTACAACTGGACTGACGAGGTACCTTTTCTGTCACGTACTGGATTACAGGACAATCCTCCGGCGCTTCCTGATCATCAGTGATCAAGCCCTCAGCGTCAGGAACACGAGATTTTATCTCCGCCTTATGGCCCAGAATCACGTCAGTTGGAGGGACGTAATTGCGGAGCTCGATCAGAGGGTTAAAATGCACTCCAGACAGACACTGAAGATGCACACACTGAGGCTCAGTCACGGATGGATCACGATAGACTACGGGACAAATGGGACCCCAATGGACCCAGATTTCCAGGTTCAATAACTTTGATGCTGCCAATAGCAACTCCAGAGCTGGGACTGTACCTGGAAATCTCATTGCCTTGATCCTGTTCCTGCTGGTCTTGTCCAGTTTGAAGCCTAGTCGACCGGCATCTTTCAGAAACTGCTGAAATAAGGCATCCCGAAGCTTGGCTCCCTTCAGCGGAGAGTCGGGTGCGACACCTGACCCTTCTGCCCAGCAGTTCACGACTAACGCCAAGGATTCGATAAGAGAATCTGGACCACCACAAACATCCTTATACAAGGCCAGTCCAGTAGGCAACTTCGGAGTGCTGGGTTCAGTAGCTAACAGACAGTCAGTTAATGCAGGCCAGCGGGATAACCAGTCAGCGGCGGCATTCTGATCTCCTGGACAGTAATTAACAATAAAGTTAAATTCGGACAGGTCCTCCAGTGTCCGTGCTAGACGACTGTCCACCATCTTCATGTCATGAAGGTAAATCAGGGGACGATGATCAGAATGGATCACGAAGAACTGACCATAAAGGAAGGCCCTGAAGGTTTTCACACCCCATCGCAGAGCAGCCAACTCACGCTCAATGGTAGAGTAACGGGTCTCGCAGTCAAGAAAAGTCATGGAGTCGTACGCTATCACCCGACGCTCCCCTGGATGCTCCAAGGACTCCTGGCACAGACAAGCACCAGCACCTTCACCCGAAGCATCAACAAACAACTCCAAGGGGTTAGCATCAGCGGAGTAGTCAGGGTATGACAACATAATGTCCTTTTTGACCAGTTCCTTCAAGCGCATAAAGGCACGGTCCATTTCTGCAGTTCACTTCAGTTTCCTAGTTCCTTGAGATTTTCGTCCTCCAGTCTTCGCAGATAATGGTTTGGCTATCTGCGAGCACATGGGGATAAACTTCCGTTGGAAGTTGACCAGTCCCAGGAATCCCCGTAGCTCACGCACAGTGGTCGGTTTAGGGAAGTCTTCCACTTTCTGCGTGTATTCTGGTAGCTTACGCATACCAGAACGTCCAACCAGATGACCAAGATACTGGACCTCGGCTTGAACCCAAGAACACTTCCCGAATTTTATCTTGAGTCCGTGCTTCTGGAGAGTAGCCAAAACTCGTTCTACCAGTTTCAGGTGTTCCTCGAAAGAAGACCCAAGTATCAATATGTCGTCAATGTAGACAACCACCTTGGCTTTCGGGAACTCTTGGAGAATACTCTGCATTTCTCTCTGGAACACTGCGGGTGCATTTTTCAGTCCAAACGATAAGCGTCTGAACTGCCAGTGCCCAAAGGCGGTAGAGAAAGCCGTGTATTCCTTACTGTCCTCTGCCAACGGTAACTGGTAGTATCCACGAACCAGGTCAAGGTGTGTAAAGTATTTGACTCCTTGAAGTCCAAATACAGAGTCGGCCATGTTAGGCATCTGGAACTTATCAGAGACAGTCACCTTATTCAGTCTACGGTAGTCCACACACAACCGTATACTATTGTCCTTTTTTCGGACTGGAACAATGGGTGAAGACCAAGGAGAGATGCTGGGTTCAATAATACCCCGTTCATGCAACTCCTTGCACTGTTCCTCGATGGGCGTCTCGTCATACAGGTGGATGCTTATTGGTGTGCTTGAGCACTCTCCCAAATCATCATCACCAGTACTGATGACTGGAAGATGACGTCGAAGTATTTGACAAAACTGGTCCTTCTGAGAAGAGTCCAGTTCGTCGGAGATAGACAGATTGTCTATCTCTTCCAATACGCTCGGTTCAGGAGTCAGGTCACACTCCTGTGCTATCAGGCAGGATAGAGGAGCATCCACCATTGCTATGGTGAACACCTTCCCCAAGAGATCTTCTTAGCCTTTCGGCGTTTACTGGATGACGATGCCATCACTGAAGGTTGGTGTTTCCTGGGTGTCGGCACCAAAAATTATGTAGTGATTTGCGGACTGTGGCCAGATGTAGCACCCGAACTGCCTAGTGTCCGAATGCCGACCACAACCCGACGTTTACTACACGTTCACTACACGTCGGTGCATGTAGGTCAAAGTCGCACTGCCACCTCTCGTGACATGTCTAAAGACGTTCCCGCCGCTGTTACAGCTCGGCTTACTCCTCCATCAGCTGTTTGTTCGCCAGGGGAAGCTTGTTCTTGCAACCTATTATTGCATGAGTCTGACTTGCAAGCAGGAGCTCACTCAGCTTTTTTCTCATTTGCTCTCATTTACAAGAGATGTGGCCTGGTTCGAAGTGCATGTGAAAGCCATCATGTAGGCTGCAATCAGTCTCATGACGGCATGATCACCAGGCAGATTGTTAGGATCTGTAAGTATCCCTCTTGACAGTGTTGGGGTCTCCAAGGAGCATTGATGTTCCCTTGGATCCATTGCATAGGGGAACAACTCCCAGCTTGCGTGCTCCAACTCTTCTTCAACCTCTGTCATCCCTTTGTCGGCAGGAATGCCACCTGCACCTTGCAAGTAACCTGATCACAGGTCTAGGTATTAGAGATATCTAGATGCAAAATCTGGCCATGGTACTTGCACCTTGTGCATCCGTGTGAGTGATGTGCGTTGATGTACTCCCTACCTGCTCTTGCCACACTTTCCAAAACGTGGTGGCCATGGGCTCCACAAAAACTCGAGATTGAAAATACACATGGGGGTTGTGACCGATGCTTTAGACTAAATTGTATTGCCCTGGTTGAAAATGGTGTCGTGGTCCATTGATGAATTGATTTCCCAAATCATCACAAAGAAAGACTCCTTGAGGGTGAGTAATTCATCTAGCTTACTTCCACCGCCTTTCGTCAGGCAGAGGAAGTATTATAATTTCCTCAATGATGAGCCTTTTCCTCTGCCACTAGATCCGGCAGTGTCAGCATTAGCTCGGTGCATAATTGTGGAGAATTTGGCAGCCCAGCTTGTGATGTTTTCGGTTGCAGATGCAGGTAACATGGAGAGGGTTGCAAAGGCACCTTTGTAAGCCTCTTCATGGATGGACTACTGGTCCAGCACTGTTGGTTATGTGATCAACAATGAAGACCTGTTAGATCCAGAGAAGCAGAAAGCGTTTAACCCCCTTCACTACGAGGCAATGGATTTGCCCTCGGTATCTCTGTACGAGATTTGTTACTATCGGATATTCATACTTACCCTATGATAACCTACATTTCCATGTTTATTTTGCTGTTGATTACAGAGTAAATTTTTCATAAGTTTTCTTTATTTTCTATTGTGCTGCACTCTAAACAACTGAAAACTTCTTTCTATTCATTATGAAGTGAATATAGAATACTGTAATTGTTCCGTAACTGATATACAAACCACTCTATTTAATAGGGGTTATTACTTTTGGCATAGCTGAAACAACGAGCCATCCCCCCAACTTTGCTCTCGGCTCGGGTGGTAGTCGGACATGTCCGCTCTCACCCTTGCCTCTCTGACAGCCATTAATGTCTTTTTGCTTTCTCTCCTACATGTTTGAGTGTGAAGTTGCCCTCTGCGAACATGCGCAAATGTCCTGGATTACCCGACCACCCTTGTGGTACATTTATGTTGGCGGTCGAGACGGACCCTCACAGCCTTTGTCCTTACTGTAGGGGCCAACGGTGTGATATTAGTACAGTGAGCCCTCGCTACTTCGCGTTTCGACATTCGCAGGTTCACGACTTCGCAGACTTTTTTCATTAGATACGGCATCCGATTTCATCAGCAAACCACTATTTTTGGGGGAAACATCATTTTATTCTAGAAAATTACTACTCTTTAAATAGTTAATTGCACATTAAGAAAGCGTGTATTTTTGTTTTTAAATTTCGGGTGTGTTTTAAAAATTGAGTATTGTTGATTTCTTTTTGTTTTACTTTTGGGTGTGATCAGATCAGCTGACGTCTATTCAAACCATCTATACAGTTGATATTACATAAGCACCAATGTGTTTAACCTATCATATTTTTTTGTTTATTACATTTAAAACAATCTCTCTCTCTCTCTCTCTCTCTCTCTCTCTCTCTCTCTCTCTCTCTCTCTCTCTCTCTCTCTCTCTCTCTGGGCTACCTTCACTACCTCCCATTCCTTACCTCTCTCTATCTCTCTAACAAATGAAATCTTTGTTACTTCATAAAGTTTCATTTATATTGAAAATCAATCATGATTCAATTTTCCTTACTTTCTCCAATCTCGAACTATGTCACATCGAACTTTATAGCGATAACTTAATTGTTCGACAACTGTAAAAATCGGCCTAGTACTTGCTTCTTCTCTTACCTTTTTTTTTTTTTTGATGGTTTCATAATTGAGGGGGGTACAAGTTGACTTATAACTGAAGTTAGGAAAAGTATTTTGGATATGGAATGGAGAATCATCTTTAGTAACAGTTTAGAATTATCGTAAATTATCATTCGGTCATTAGCGGCATTTTGTTATTGTTGATTAAACGGCAAAAAAAAAAAAAAATTGTTTTCCTGCTTTGCTACGTATGTAGGATTTTATATAGATACGGTAAATAACATTTGTAATAACATATTTACTAAAGGCTTTTAATATCATTATTTATCACTTTCATCATGCGCGTTCAACGCCTTCGTTTGTTTATTACGATCGAAGATGGAGCGTACAGTAAAAGAATGGAAGGTTTCCGTTTCAGGCGGCGTCATAAAGAAAAACATTATATAAATGGCATTCCTTTCATTTATTTGGAAGTCCTAAGAAAAATTAAGTAAAACATTGGTAATAACAAAATCAACATATAATCAATACTTGGTAAGATTGCTGTCGATGCAAAAACTAACCTATACACAGATGTGTACATGCTTCTGTTTCTTCATTATGATCAGAGATAAACGTAAACAAAAAATTGGTTGTCATTTTTTATCGTGCTTTTTGGCTTGTTTAGGAAACGCATGATATAAAATCGCCTTTAATATTTGTGCCTGTTTTAGTTTAGGGTACTGTAGTACATGCATTAAGTGTTCTGTACATTAAAGGGTAGTTTGTTAACAGTACTACGTAAAGGGAAGGTTTTAAAAGTCTGAATATACATATTAAATAAATACGTAAATATGGTGTCCCTACTTCGCGAATTTTCAGATATTGCGGCCGGGTTTGGAACCTATACCGCGATAAACGAGGTTTCACTGTAATAAGTGTGGTGAGTGTAGGGAGTGGTTTATCTCCCAGTGGGAGAGGTTTTCTCGGCGACCTAAGAAGAAGTCCAGGCGGGATATTACTCCTTCGAAGTTTTTTTTGAAAGGAGAAAATTCCAAGGACTCTTCCGTTGCCCAAACCTCCTCCAAAGCTCCCACTCGATCGGTTTCTTTCGAGAGACCGGCAAGTGGTAGCGTAGACCGTGGTTCTGTTTCCCGCCGCCTACTTTCTCCTGCGCGCCATCCTTTGCCAGCGCGCGTTCACCAATGCGCGCCCCGTGCACCCACGCCCATCTCCTACAGCAGCTACACACCGCCAGCCTGACGTGAGCCCACAAGAGGCGCGCCAGCAAACTCAGTTTCCGGCTGCGCGCCCGCGCGTAAGGGATAATTCTCGTGCGCGCGCGCCCGACCACATCTTCTGGGGCGCACGATCTCTCGCCCGCATGCCCACGGGCCCTTCATCCTGATCCTGCACGCGCGAACATTCACTCTCGCGCGCGCGAACATTCACTTTCGCGAGCGCACAATCAGCCTCCTGCGAACTCAGCAGTCTCCCGCGCGCAACCCCGGGTATTCCCCATCGGGCCAGTGCGCTTCCCCGCGCGATTGTTAACACCCTCCCGCGCCCGAGGCTGCAGGACAAGCTACGGCTAGGTCGCCATCGCCGCATCCCCCCATCTCCCCCCTCCCCCCCTCCGCCAGCGCAGAAAAGCGCACTCGCCGGTAGGGGGGAAGGTTCCAGAAAGGGCCGGAGATATTTCTTCTTCTTTTTTCTTACAGGCGAACCCCCCTATGGAAACTCCTCCCAGGGATCGATCGATCCCTGTCCCTCCTGTCCCTGATAGCGCAGCAGTCAGCCAGCAGCCTTGGTTTGAGGCACTAATCAGAGCGGTTATGCAGGCTTTCAAGCCTGTTCTCTCTGGATTGGGCCACAAATCCTTGGCTGCGGCTGCTCCCCTGAAGAGAAAAAGAGGAGTTTCAGACGCGGTTACTTCTCCGAGGACTAACCTGTCTCCTCGTAAGCTTTCGAGGCAGGCCCCCTCCCCCCAGACTTTTTCTCCCTCCATTTTGGACGAGGATTACCCGTCCTCAGGGGAGTCACGTGAGGTGAGACGTTCCCCCATCGCACCAATGAGGGAAACCCCACCTTGCGCTGAAAAGTCTTCTCGGGCAGGGGCAGAGAAGAGCCTACCTCTGTCGTTGTTGGAGTCCTGCATCCCTCCTAGGAGGGAGTCGAAGGACTCCAAAACAGTACCAAAATCCTCGTCAAGATTTAGAACGGAGCCAGCCAGTCACTCGGAGAACGTCCGCGAGTCTCCCCAAGAAGAGCCTTTGGGGACTGGAGACTTCACTGCTAGTCTATCTGGAGGAGAGCTGCAGGAGTCAGAACATGCATTTTGGCAGGTTCTGACCCTTATGAGGACTCTCAATGGGTTTGATGACCCAGAGATTCCCTCTTGAGAGGGCAAAGACACGGTCTTGGACCGAGTATTTGGGACTCAAAAACCCTATAAGGCCAGTGCGGCTTTGCCCTGGTCTCAGGGGGTTAAGAGTACCAGGGACAAGGTCGCGGTCCAACTCTCTGAGCAAGTCTCCTCCAGCCGATTCAGTGCCGGCAACAAGCTTCTCCCTTGATCATGCACCAATCATTATAAACACCAACAAGGGTCCTCCTTTGCAAAGATCGCCATGTTGGAATCTAGACAAGGCAGACTGGGTTAAATTTTCTGAGCTAAGTGAAATCGAAGGGAGAGCAGAACAGTTTGAAAGTATTGATGATGCCATAGACCTACTGAATGGAACTCTTCATACAGCAGGAATCAATTCGATTCCCAAAACCACAGGACTATTCAAAAGACGACCAGTCCCGTGGTGGTCCTCAGAATCAACAGCCTTGCACAGAGCCACCAGAAAATCCCTGACTAGATTGCGTAGACGCCGTACTGAAGAAAATTTGATATCATACAAAAGGTGTAGAGCACAGTTCCGTCGTGCCATGAAAGAAGCTAGACGCCAATCTTGGGTGGCTTTTGTTTCCTCCATTAATAGTAGAACACCACCATCTTCTGTATGGAGGAAAATAAAAAAAAAATGCAGGCAAATTTACCCCGAACCCACCACCAGTGTTGAAAGTGAATGGTAAGTTTGTGACTGAAGGAAATGAAGTTTGTAATGCCCTGGCTGACCATTTTTCAAATGTATCGTGCAAGAGTGTAGCAGCTCCTGGTCACCAGTACAGGAGCATTGAAGAAAAGAAAATTTTAAATTTTGCAACAGGAAGGGAAGAATCGTATAATTCTCCTTTTACTGAAAGAGAACTTGATTCCGCACTCGCTACTTGCAACTATACAGCTCCTGGACCCAATGGAATTCCATATGCAATGGTTAAACATGTACATTTTAATACAAAGTTATTTATTTTAAGTATTATTAATAGAATATGGCATGATCATAGGTCTTTTTTTAATGAACATGTTAAAGAACATAGAGGATCAACTTTTATCTATACTGATGGCTCCAAATCTGATGCTGGCGTTGGATTTGGAGTACATAGTAATGGTTTTAATTGTAGAAGTGCACTTCCTCTGACTGCTTCCATATTTACTGCCGAAAATAGAGAAAGAGGATAATTTTACAATTTTTAGTGATGCAAGGAGTGTCCTTCAAGCTATAGAAGTTTTTAATTCTAATAACCCTCTAGTTTTAAAGATTTTAGAATGGCTTTTTATTATTGGACCGAGAGGTATAACAGTTCAATTTTGTTGGGTTCCAGCATATGTAGGTGTGTCTGGGAATGAGAAGGCAGATTCACTGACTAAGAAGGCTGCATCCGAGTTGCTGCCAGGAAGGTATCCCATTCCCTATAATGATTTCTTACCTGACATCAAGAAATTGGTTTGCAATAAATGGCAAAAGCAATGGGATAGCCTAGATGGGAATAAAATGCGAGAGGTAACAAATGTCGTATCTCCTTGGAGGTATATGATGCCCCGAAAATGGGAGACGTCTCTTTGCCGTCTCCGTATTGGTCACACTCGGTTGACACACGAGTTTCTGCTGAAGGGCCAACACCAACCTTATTGACGACTGTTTAGTACCTCTAACAGTGAGGTATTTGTTGACTGAATGCCCTTAAGGAATAGATATTTGTTTGAGGCTCGAGTTGAGGGTGACAGGTTTATCCTTGCCAAGATTCTTGGAAATGATGTGTCCTCTGAAAGTGGCATTTTTAGATTTATTTCAGAAGCAGGTCTTCTGAAAACTATTTAACTTTTATGACATTCAACTTTTATGATTTTAATTGAATACCCTTTTATTTTTTATTTTTGTATACATAAATTAAATGTTACCGGCGTCAATGACCTTAGATGTCAGGATGCCTGGAAACTTTAAATCAATCAATCAATCAAGCTTCTCCCACCTCCTCGGGTACATCAGAGGAGGTACTTTGAGATCTTAGAGGAGCCTTGTTTAGCTTTTCCCCTTCACCATTCTTTGGAAGAGCTTACTAAGGGAGTCCCTCTTGAAAGACACTCCAACCGGCAGGTCTCATTCTCGGCGACTGAGATCCTTAATCAGGAGAAGGTTGCGAAGTGTGCTATGCAGGCCACTTCGTGGCTTGATATCTAGTTAGGGACCTTAGATATCTTGATACGTTCGGAAGATTTATCCAAAGAACGTACCAGGAAAGCTATGGAGACCTTTCTACTCTCAGGCACTTGCACTATCGAGTTTCTGGCCCCCCAAGTCTCGAACTTGTGGGCGAACACCATCCTGAAACGTCGGGATGCTGTGGCTGAGAGGTTCCATCAGAAGGTCCCTAGCACCGAGATAAGTAGGCTCAGACATTCTTCCGTGGAGGGAACGAATCTGTTTGAGCCTAAAGACGTGGAGCATGCTGCTGAGAGGTGGAGGAAGTCCCACCAAGACTCCCTCCTACATAGGGCTTTGACATCCAACCCCTATAAGCCTCCAGCACCTCAGCAGCCCCGTCCTACCAGGACCACGAAACCGACAACGGCAGCGAAGACAGTGGTGTCTAAGCCCTTTCCTGTGAAGGACAAGTAAGGCAAGAAGTCCTCCAGGGGAGGGAAGGATCCTAGAGGGAGCAGCCGAGGCCACAAACGCTAGGATTGGCAATCCCTCTGCACGTCCACCAGTGGGGGTATGCCTACAAAGTTGTGCAGACAGGTGGCGGCAACTTGGGGCCGATTTCTGGACGATTTCCGTAATCAGTCAGGGATATCGCGTCCCGTTCACAACATCTCTACCTCCCCTGACGACGAATCCAGTGTCATTGAGCTCCCTTGCCATGGGTTCAGCAAGGGGCCAGGCCCTTCGGGCAGAGGTCGAGACCATGTTGAAGAAGGGCGCCCTCCTAGAGGTCGTAGACGGATCCCAAGGCTTCTTCAGTCGACTTTCTTGTAAAGAAGGAGTCTGGAGGGTGGAGACTAGTCATCGACCTCTTAGGTCTGAACAAGTTTGTCAAGCAAACTCCGTTCAGCATGGAGACCGCAGACACTGTCAGACTTGCAGTGAGACCTCAAGACTTCATGTGTACACTGGATCTGAAGGACGCGTACTTCCAGATCCCAGTCCATCCGTCTTCAAGGAAGTACTTAAGATTCAACCTAGACAACAAGGTTTACCAGTTCAGGGTGCTGTGTTTCGGTCTCTCCACAGCACCGCAGGTTTTCACCAGAGTGTTCACCCTAATATCGTCGTGGGCACACAGGATCGACATCCGTCTCCTCCGTTATCTGGATGACTGGTTGATCCTAGCAGACTCAGAGTCATCCCTTCTTCAACACCGAGACAAACTTCTGGGACTTTGCCTGGATCTGGGGATCATGGGAAATCTCGAGAAGGCCTCTCTGCTTCTCACTCAAAGACTGGTATATCTAGGCATGATTATAGACACCAATCTCCACAAAGCCTTCCCATCAGACGACAGGATAGCAAAGCTGAGGAAGGTCGCAAGCCCTTTTCTCACCCGAGAAGAACATCCATCCCAATCGTGGTTACGTCTCCTTGGTCACCTCTCATCTTTGGCTCTTCTAGTTCCCAACGGTCGCCTCAGGATGAGATCCCTCCAGTGGCGACTCAATTCCCGGTGGAATCAAGGTTACGATTCCCCGGACGTCATGATCCCTATGGGACCTGCGGAACGGACGGACCTCTAGTGGTGGGTGACACACGAGAACTTACGAAGAGGAGTGGATCTTCTCGTCCTCCCCCCGGATTTGATGCTGTTTTCGGATGCCTCAAAGAAAGGGTGGGGAGCCCACGTTCTGCACCACACAACCTCAGGCCTGTGGTCAGAATCAGAAAAGTGCCTCCACATAAATCTTCTAGAGATGAAGGCCATTTTCTTGGCCCTTCAACAGTTCCAACAATACCTGGCAGGTCACTCTGTGGTGGTGATGAGCGATAACACCACAGTAGTGGCTTACATCAACAAGCACGGAGGTACCTTTTCGAAGCAGCTATCCCATCTTGCAGTAGAGATACTGAGATGGACCGAAGTCCACTCGAGTCCACTATCGGCACATTTCATTACGGGCAAGAGGAATGTGCTCGCTGACAAATTGAGCAGAGCGTCTCAGATAGTGAGTACCGAGTGGTCTTTGGATCGTCTAGTAGCCAAGTAGCCAACAAAGTCCTGACTTTGTGGGGTTCCCCGACTGTGGATCTGTTCGCGACAGCATTGAATTTCAAGCTTCCGCCATACTGCTCCCCAGTCCCGGATCCCAAGGCACTCTGGCAAGATGCCTTCCAACAACGGTGGGACAACATCGACATGTACGCCTTTCCCCCGTTCTGTCTGATGAGGAGGGTGCTCAACAAGAACAGAATATCGGTCAATCTTACAATGACCCTCATAGCTCCACTATGGCATCACGCGGAATGGTTTCCGGACCTTCTGCAACTCCTAACGGAACTTCCGAGAGAACGCCCTCCACGACACGATCTACTCAGATAACCACATGCCAACATCTTCCACAAAGCCGTAGCTTCGCTATGACTTCACGCCTGGAGACTATTAGGATGTCTGGACATCTGCGAAAATCATCCGCATCTGTCTACCAGGCAAAGTGGAAAGTCTTCTGTGGTTGGTGTCGTGGAAGGGGTATCTCTACACTCGATGCCACTATTCTAACAATAGCGGAGTTCCTCGTGTATTTGCGGGAAAAAATGCGCCTTTCAGTCTCGGTGGTGAAAGGCTATCGCTCAGCCTTAAGTCTAGCCTTCAGGCTCAAAGGAATGGACATTTCTTCCTCGCTGAAACTTTCCCTACGCATACGAAGTTATGAACTTACCTGCCCTCAGTCGGAAGTGAATCCTCCTCCATGGAACGTGGTTCGAGTTCTCAGGTCTCTTAACCCTGGAACGGTACGGTGGGTCGTTCGCGACCCCGAGCGTCAAAAAAAAACAGGTTTTTTTCACGTGACCCACCTCCGTGACTGAATTTGTGGGTGATCGACCTGCAATAGGTGTCTCGCCTACACGCTCTAGTAGTGTCCAGATGTGCATTGCTGTAGCTGTACTCCTTCCCCAATTTCTGAGACGCGTCGGGGTCGAGCGCGACCGAGTTTACCCTTCTAAGGTAATTTGCATAATTATCAAAGCTATTACGTATTATGGAATTGTCGTAGAATGGTGCAACTTGTATAGGTTATCAATTGTGGAAAGTCTTGGTGCATTGTTTGGCTACCATGTGCATGATTTTTTTTTAGTTAAAATGTCGTTCATCACCACGAGGACCATTTTACCGCGAGTGCCCCTTTTTCATTTTTTATCATTTTTTTGACAAGTCATTTTTCCGTAAGATATTGCCAAATAGTGTCGTAAAACTTTTGCTTTTTTAGTGTTGGAAAGTGTGTCTAGATGATCTGGCTACCCATGCGTGACTTTGTTTTTGTCAGATACGACGTAGTTATTGGTATATTGGGTATTTAACTGCGGTTGCCAATTTCTGTTTTTTTTTAATATTTGTAAAAATATACTACGTAGTAAGGAATTGCCGTATATTATTGATTTTTTTTCATGTTTATGTGTTAGAAAATGTGCCTTGATGGTTGAGCTAACACGTGTATGTCTTTTTTTTTATCTGAGATGCCGTATATTAGAATGTTGGGCATTTTACCGCGAGTGCCCCTTTTTCATTTTTTTTCATTTTTTTGCCAAGTCATTTTTCGTAAGATATTGCCAAATAGTGTCGTAAAACTTTTACTTTTTTAGTGTTGGAAAGTGTGTCTAGATGATCTGGCTACCCATGCGTGACTTTGTTTTTGTCAGATACGACGTAGTTATTGGTATATTGGGTATTTAACTGCGGTTGCCAATTTCTGTTTTTTTTCAATATTTGTAAAAATTTACTACGTAGTGAGGAATTGCCGTATATTATTGATTTTTTTTTCATGTTTATGTGTTAGAAAGTGTGCCTTGATGGTTGGGCTAACACGTGCATGTCTTTTTTTTTATCTGAGATGCCGTATATTAGAATGTTGGGCATTTTTCCGCGAGTGCCCCTTTTTATTTGTTTTAGCATTTTTTTGCTTAGTCATGTTACCGTAAGGAATTGGCAAGTAGTGTCGCAAGACTTATATTTTCATAGTGTTGGAAAGTGTTTCTAGATGATCTGACTACCCATGCCTATCTTTTTTTTAGCCAGATATAGCGTATATATAGGTATGTGTTCGATTTTCCTGTGATTGCCATATTTTCGTTTTTTTCCCATTTCTTTCAAAATTACTACGTACTAAGGAACTATCACAGAGTAATGATTAATTTAGATGTTTATTTGTCGGAAAATGTGCCTTGATGGTTTGCCTAGCACGTGGGTGAAATTTTTTTTCTGAAATGCGTATAATAAAATGTTGGCCATTTTTCCGCGAGTGCCCCTTTTTATTTGTTTTTCATTTTTTTACTTAGTCATGTTACCGTAAGGAATTGGCAAGAAGTGTCACAAAACTTATATTTTTATAGTGTTGGAAAGTGTTTCTAGATGATCTGGCTACCCATGCCTATCTTTTTCTTTAGCCAGATATGGCGTATATATAGGTATGTGTTCGATTTTCCTGTGATTGCCATTTTTTCGTTTTTTCCCATTTCTTTCAAAATTACTACGTACTAAGGAACTATCACAGAGTAATGAATGATTCATTTATATGTTTATTTGTAGGAAAATGTACCTTGTGGCTGAATTTTTTTTTTCTGAAATGCCGTATATTAGAATGGCCATTTTTCCGCGAGTGCCCCTTTTTATTTGTTTTTCATTTTTTTACTTAGTCATGTTACCGTAAGGAATTGGCAAGTAGTGTCGCAAAACTTATATTTTTATAGTGTTGGAAAGTGTTTCTAGATGATCTGGCTACCCATGCCTATCTTTTATTTAAGCCAGATATGGCGTATATATAGGTATGTGTTCGATTTTCCTGTGATTGCCATTTTATCGTTTTTTCCCATTTCTTTCAAAATTACTACGTACTAAGGAACTATCACAGAGTAATGAATGATTCATTTATATGTTTATTTGTCGGAAAATGTACCTTGATGGTTTGCCTAGCACGTGGCTGAAATTTTTTTTTTCTGAAATGCCGTATATTAGAATGGCCATTTTTCCGCGAGTGCCCCTTTTTATTTGTTTTGCATTTTTTTGCTTAGTCATGTTACCGTAAGGAATTGGCAAGTAGTGTCGCAAAACTTATAATTTTATAGTGTTGGAAAGTGTTGCTAGATGATCTTGCTACCCATGCCTATCTTTTTTTTTTAGCCAGATATGGCGTATATATAGGTAGGCTATGTGTTCGATTTTCCTGTGATTGCCATTTTTTCGTTTTTTCCCATTTCTTTCAAAATTACTACGTACTAAGGAACTATCACAGAGTAATGATTCATTTAGATGATTATTTGTCGGAAAATATGCCTTGATGGTTTGCCTAGTACGTGGCTGAAATTTTTTTTTCTGAAATGCCGTATATTAGAATGTTGGCCATTTTTCCGCGAGTGCCCTTTTTTATCTTTTTTGCATTTTTTTGCTTAGTCATGTTACCGTAAGGAATTGGCAAGTAGTGTCGCAAAACTTGTACTTTTATAGTGTTGGAAAGTGTTTCTAGATGATCTTGCTACCCATGCCTATCTTTATTTTTAGCCAGATATGGCGTATATATAGGTAGGCTGTGTTCGATTTTCCTGCGATTGCCACTTTTTCGTTTTTTCCCATTTCTTTCAAAATTACTACGTACTAAGGAACTATCACAGAGTAATGATTCCTCTAGATGTTTATTTGTCGGAAAATTTTGTTTACTTCTCTTTTGATTGAATATCATCAAATTTTTTTAGCTAAAATATCATATTGTTTTACATTTTTTTTTCGATTTTATTTCCCTTCAAATAATTTTTTTTTGGGTCTGAATTTTAATTTTATAGTCGTAAAATAATCGACAATTATCCAGCAACCCACCATACAATTTTTATGCATATCCAAAAATAATTAGATTAGTAAATAACACCTTGAAATTGACATACCCTTCCTACATTTCAAGTGGCAGATTAGGGAGTCTGAGTCAGTGTGGTTGGCGGCCATTTTGTGGACATATCCGAAGCGTAAGTTGCCCTATCTATATATATTCTTGTTCCCTATAGAATTTGTGATATTTTGGTATATTTTTACCTGCGTAAATATCATATTATATATTAAATATATGTATTTCTTTACGAAATTTCTAAGTACTCAAAAAATTACCTTTAGATATGGCCCCTGATATAAATGTAACTTACAAAATAATGAAGATTTTTTACATATTTCTATTTTAGGATAACATATGTTTATTCCCTAAAAAAATTAGCCACTTCCTATTTCATTTGGGTACCCAAAAAAATTTATGAAATTTGGACAAATTTTTTGGGCCAAAAAACGTTTCCCTTTTTTTCTCATTTCAGATCTTCACCTCCATGGGTCTGACTTCATCCAAAATACATCAAGATGTGTCCTAAACATTCAAAAATCAATTCCTAAAAGGATTTGTGTATATATGTATAAACTTTTTTTTTATGAATTTTTATGTCAGGTCTTTTTTTTTCTACTTAATTTTTTAAAATATTTATAATAAATAGTTTTTCTGCAGATGAGTAGTATTTATCTTTACAGTTGTTTTAAGCATTCATTGAAGTTTTTTTTGGCAAAAGAAAAAAGGAGGTTACTGCAAAAACTGATTTTTCAGGAATTTTTTTTGGCGTCGGGGTCGCTCGCGTCCGAGTATACCCTTAAAGGGGTGTCCGAGGAGCGTACCTATCCAGGGTTAAGAGACCGCCCTATGAACCATTACGCCAGGCTTCAGATTGCCACATAACTTGGACGACGGTGTTCCTACTAGCTTTGGCATTGGCCAAGCGAGTCTGTGAACTTCATGGTCTCTCATATTAAATCGCCTATTCAAGGGGATGGGGGGACGTAACGTTCAAATTTGTCCCGGAGTTTATTGCTAAGACTCAGAATCCAGGGGTGGTGGACCCTCGGTTCGACTACTTCCAGATTTTAAGTCTTCGTTCTGTAACAGATGACCCAGACCATCTCCTACTGTGCCTAGTAAGGAGTCTGAGCTCATATATCTCAAGAGAACGGCTGTAGTCTGTCCTCAGGTGCAAGCATTGTTTTTTAGCACTGGGAGGACTAAGAGGAGGGTCAACAAGAACACCATCTCGGCATGGATTCGTAGGGTGATCCATCTGTCCCTGAATCCAGACCCTCCTCCGTCACGTCGCCCTAGAGCACCCAATGTCTGGTGCGTAGCTACGTCCCTGGCCTTCAAGAAGAATTTCTCAGTGACGTAGGTTTTTCAGGCTGTGGTGTGGAAGCGTCAGACGACCTTCGCAGCCTACTACCTGCAAGACGTGATCCACAGGAAGCTCGATACGTTCTCTGTCGGCCCTGTGGTGGCTGCACAACAGCTGGTTTAAAACCTCAGGCTCCTTAGTGGACAAGTAGCAGAAGGTTGAGGGCATTGTTACCCGGTCTTAGTCTGCATGAATGAAAAGGTTTGTCTGGCCCTTATTCTTTTCTTCATCTTCCCCTTTCTTGGGGAAAGCAGCATCCTGAGTTCTCTGCACAGCTGACCTCAAACCACTGCAGGTAAACCCGGTCTTAGTCTGCATGAATGAAAAGGTTTGTCTGGCCCTTATTCTTTTCTTCCTCTTCCCCTCTCTTGGGGAAAGCAGCATCTTGGGTTCTCTGCACAGCTGACCTCAAACCACTGCAGGTAAACCATGTTTCCTTGTGTTCCTAGTATTAAGCTAATACTGTCATGTCCCCATACCCTGACGAGGTGGTAATGGGAGCGTCCTAGCCTAAAGTTTCCATCTAAAGGACTACAGGTCAACTTCCTAGGATGAGTCACACTTTATTATACCTTCACATACAGCTTGCGTAGGCTGCAGTCCTTACGTAGCAAGGTTCTAGCGAGGTGCAGGGACTCCTTATTGTTGAGTGCTGACACACTCAAATATTGAGTCCCCTGGCAAAGCCAAAAGCCAGTAATGGCTAGGACGTTCCACCCTTCCTAATGGGTGAGTCACCCCTATTAAATAGCGTGGTTTGTATGTCAGATACGGAACAAACCTAGCCACTGGGGGAAGGCAAGATAGCCCAACTCAGTGCCAGTCCCAAGCCCAGATAAATAGGGAGGGTTGGAGTCAGGAAGGGCATCCGTCTGTAAAATCTCCTGCCAGAACTTTTATGAAATGAGTTTTACAAGGAATGAGAATAGGGCTAGGTTGTCACCTGGAAGTGACCCACAGATACATTGCCCTAACTCTGTGGACATGCAAGGGCTACCGCATCTTGAGCGAGTGCGGCTAAAGATGAGAGCTCGAGAACTACGAGTAGGAACCTTAAATGTTGGTACAATGACAGGAAGAGGGTGGGCAATAGCTGACCTTATGAAAACAAGACGAATAGATATTCTGTGTGTACAGGAGACAAGATGGAAAGGTGACAAAGCGAGGGAACTTAGGGAGGGGTATAAGATGTTCTATAGCGGAGCAAATAAAGAAGGTAGGAATGGTGTTGGAATTATTCTGTCAAGTGAAATGAAGAAGGAAATCGTTGAAGTAAATAGAAGAAACGATAGGATTATTTGGGTTAGGCTGATGGTTGAAAATTGCACTGTTAACATCTTTAGTGCATATGCACCCCAGTCAGGATGCTCAGATGAAGAGAAAGATCACTTCTGGTCAGACTTAGAGGAGGAGATGGAAAAGGTACCAGCAGATGAAAGATGCCTTGTCGGGGGAGATCGGAATGGGCATGTAGGCCAGAATAACCATGTGATCAGCCGTATACATGGTGGGTGTGGCTATGATGAAAGAAATGCAGAGGGTGAGAGAATTGTTGATTTTGCTGTGGCCAAGGATATGGTACTGGCGAACACTTTTTTCACCAAGCGGCAAGTTACGTACAAAAGCGGCGGAAGTTCCAGCCAGATAGATTACTTGATGTATAAGAGGAAAGATTTGCGCGAGGTAAAAGATTGTAAGGTCATACCAGGAGACCATGTGAGTGTGCAACATCGTTTGGTAGTGATGGACTTGGTTATGGAAGTTGAACAAATAAGGAAGAAAAAAAATGCAGGGGCCAAAAAGGATTAAATGGTTTAAGCTGAAAGATATTGAACTTTGTAGGCAGTTTAAAGAAAAAGTATTAGAGGAACAAACTCATGAAATTGAGGATATTGATGAATGGTGGAATAGAACGATGGAGATAATACTGTGGGTTGCTAGAAAAATACTGGGTGAGAGTAGTGGTAAGATGTTCGAAAATAAGGAAACGTGGTGGTTCAGTGAAGAAGTGAAGGATGCAACAAAGCAAAAGAGAGAAGCGAAGAAAAGGTGGGAGGGGACCCAAATGGAAGAGGACTGGATGGCCTATAAGGAAGCAAATAAATTAGCAAAGAAAATTGTAGCAATTTTCTAAGGATAGAGCATATGATCAGCTTTATAAAGAGCTAGATACCAAGGAAGGGCAAGGAAAGATCTTTAAACTAGCACACATGAGAAATAAGAATACCAAGGATATAACACACATAAGACAGATTAAGGATAAGGATGGAAATATACTGAGAAATGAGAGAGACATAATAAAGAGATGGGAAGAATATTTTGAGGCCTTACTGAATGAAGAAAATTAAAGATTTCTAAGAGGAGACGGACACACAAATGTGGACCAGTCACAGAAATGACAAAAGCTGAGGTTAGAGGGGCACTGGGAAAGATGAAAAATGGTAAAGCTGTGGGACCAGATGGCATACCTGCAGAAGCCTGGAAGGCTCTTGATGAGGAAGGAATTGACATATTGTGGCAGTTAATGAAAGAGATTATGGAAAGTGAGACAATACCCGAAAAATGGAGGGAAAGTATATTAATCCCAATATTCAAAGAGAAAGGGGACATACAGTGTTGTGAAAATTATCGAGGAATAAAACTCATGTCACATACACTGAAGGTATTTGAAAGAATTATGGATGAAAGATTACGGCAGCAAGTTTCCATCGGTAGACAGCAACTAGGATTCATGAAGGGGCTTAGTACTGTGGATGGTATTTTTGCTGTGAGACAAATTATGGAAAAGTACAGAGAGAAGCAAAAGGTCTTCCATATGGCCTTTATAGACCTAGAGAAGGCATATGACAGAGTACCACGACAGGAAATATGGAGATGTCTCAGGGGGAGAGGAGTGATGGAGAAGTATGTCAGAATGATCAGGGAGATGTATAGAAATGTAAAGACCAGCGTCAGATCTACAGGTGGAAGAACAGAAAATTTCCAAGTTGGAGTCGGGCTACATCAGGGATCTGCTCTAAGCCCACTCCTGTTTAACATCGTCTTGGATGTGTTAACAGAGGATGTCAGGGAGGAGCCACCATGGTGTCTTCTCTATGCAGATGATATAGTCTTGGTAGCCGAGAACAGGGAAGAACTGGAGGGGAAACTAGAGAGATGGAGATATGCCTTGGAGAGTAGAGGTTTAAGAATAAGCAGGAAGAAGACAGAGTATATGACAACCGAGATGGATGGCGACCAGCAAACAACGATCAAATTAGGCGGAGGAAACATCAAAAGGGTTCATAAATTCAAGTGCCTTGGTTCAGTGATCGACAATGGGGGGAACATGGAAGAGGAAATTAACAACTGGATTCAGTGTGGTTGGAACAACTGGAGGAAGGTGTCTGGTATCATATGTGATAGGAAAGTCCCTATAAGATTGAAAGGCAGAGTGCACAAGGCAGTGGTCAGACCAGAAATGACATATGGATTGGAAGCAGCACCCCTAAAGAAAACAGAGGGTAGAAAGTTGAACGTAACCGAGATGAGGATGCTTAGGTGGATGAGTGGAGTAACCAAAAAGGACAGGGTTAGAAATGAACATATTAGGGTTACAGTAAAAGTCACTGAGGCATCAAAGAAAGTGCAAGAGGCAAGGTTAAGATGGTATGGCCACCTGATGAGAAGAGAAGGGCAACACATGGCAAGAGAAGTGATGGACGTGGAGGTGGATGGAACACGAAGGAGAGGAAGACCTAAGACCAGGTGGAGAGATTGTATTAGAGATGATATGAGGGAGAAGGGAGTATGGGAGGAAATGACACAGGACAGAGGGAGATGGAAGAGACTCATTAGAAACGGCGACCCCGAATAGGGATAAAGCTGGGAAGAAGAAAGAAGTATGTCAGTTACGGAACAAGTGACAAATTCGTAGATAATTTGTATTTTTCCTAACTTTACAAACCTTAGCTATTTAATCAAACTTGCCCACCAGCCCTATCCTCTTGAAGTCCTACCTCCAAACAAAGTAAGCTCAAGCACAGGTTTGTGCGAGGGGGGGGGGGCGGGGGTTAGCGAGCTACCCTCCCTACCCCCTCTAACTAGCGGTGGGGTAGTAAACCCTTGTTAAAATTCTAATGGCTCGTTGTTTCAGCTACACCAAAAGTAATAACCCCCATTAAATAGCTAAGTTTTGTAGTTAGGAAAAATGCAAAATATCTACGAATTTGTAATTTTTTCTAATTTTTTTTTAGTATTTTACTCTAAATACAGTAATAGTAAAGCACTATGATTATAAGTAAAAAAATAGACGTATTCATTTTAATGGGAACAGTATGTGATTGCGTAATATTTCCAGGATAGATATCCGTTGAAAGATGCGTGTGAGTTAAGGTGCGTGCGAGGGAGGGGTACATGCGAGTGTTAGACATTATGGGGTGGGAGTCAGAGGCGGTTTTAGGGGAAGAATGACACAGCTACTTCTCACTTTAGAGAATACTTTATTGGTGATTTGAACACATGCCAACATAGAAATACACTAAAATACCCCTCAGATAATCATGATTACAAACTAGAATCGCAAGTGTTTCAGTTGGTGTGAGGATCCCTACATCTCAAAGCAGGGGAGACATAAGAGGGTTAGAGTAATCCCTTGTGTAGGGAACGTTGCCATTGGCTAGCGAGAGTTTTTCGATTTTACATACATACATACATACATACATATACCAAGGCACTTCTCCCAATTTTGGGGGGTAGCCGACATCAACAAATGAAACAAAAACAAAAAAGGGGATCTCTACTCTCTACGTTCCTCCAGCCTAACAAGGGACTCAACCGAGTTCAGCTGGTACTGCTAGGGTGCCACAGCCCACCCTCCCACATTATCCACCACAGATGAAGCTTCTTAATGCTGAATCCCCTACTGCTGCTACCTCCGCGGTCATCTATGGCATCGGAGGCAGCAGCAGGGCCTACCGGAACTGCGTCACAATCGCTCGCCATTCATTCCTATTTCTAGCACGCTCTCTTGCCTCTCACATCTATCCTCCTATCACCCAGAGCTTCCTTCACTCCATCCATCCACCCAAACCTTGGCCTTTCTCTTGTACTTCTCCCATCAACTCTTGCATTCATCACCTTCTTTAACAGACAGCCATTTTCCATTCTCTCAACATGGCCAAACCACCTCAACACATTCATATCCACTCTAGCTGCTAACTCATTTCTTACACCCGTTCTCACTCTCACCACTTCGTTCCTAACCCTATCTACTCGAGATACACCAGCCATACTCCTTAGACACTTCATCTCAAACACATTCAATTTCTGTCTCTCCGTCACTTTCATTCCCCACAACTCCGATCCATACATCACAGTTGGTACAATCACTTCCTCATATAGAACTCTCTTTACATTCATACCCAACCCTCTATTTTTTACTACTCCCTTAACTGCCCCCAACACTTTGCAACCTTCATTCACTCTCTGATGTACATCTGCTTCCACTCCACCATTTGCTGCAACAACAGACCCCAAGTACTTAAACTGATCCACCTCCTCAAGTAACTCTCCATTCAACATGACATTAAACCTTACACCACCTTCCCTTCTCGTACATCTCATAACCTTACCCTTACCCACATTAATTCTCAACTTCCTTCTCTCACACACCCTTCCAAATTCTGTCACTAATCGGCCAAGCTTCTCTTCCATTACCATTGTTGTATATCAAAACAGTTGTATGTCAAACCTTTTTTTCCCATTTAAAAAAATGTAATATGTAATAATTCGTTCTAGCGCTATGAAACCACACCAAAACACAGCAAAATTACATATAATATACATAATTTATAAACAAATAAATGAGTAATAACACACACAATGATAAAATGACATAGTGATGTGATAAATGATGATAAATTTAATAAGATCAATAAAAAAAAATACGAAAGATGACGTGAGGCCAGCAGGAGGAGGAGGTAGGGAAGGGTGGCAGGGAACGATTTTTTATTTTTTTATTTACGTATGTAGACTAATAACTACATAACAAACACAAATGAAATAACATTGCTAAACTAATTTTTATTTATTTATTTGTTTTAATTACGTAAACACTTACTCATCATCACCTTCATGTCTGGCCTTTTTGGCCTCACTTTCCTGACTTTCATCACTTTGGGTTGACTTTATTTTTCGTGATTTTATTCATCTTCACTTTTCTAGCATTCATTCGTCATTTATATCTAATTAGTCATTCTAAACGCCTTCTTATCCCTCATTCCACGTATTCCCATTCCTATTTTTCATTCCTTCTCGCATTTCCCAAATTCATAGATTTTGCTAATTTATTTGATTTGGCGTAGATTTAGCTTAGGAAATGTGCTACCGCAAGGTCCAGACAATCTGAACACATGCACGCATGCTGCCGCCTCACCCTGTCTGGTCTCTTTGTCATTTTTTTTTCGTCCTTGTTTCTCACTGGCGTTTTACTTAACAGTATTCAATAATAATACATGTAATATTCACATTTTAATATCGTATTTACAATTAAAAACATAGCGAATTATAATCTTATGCATTATTTACATTCAAATCAGCTGATCAACCCTGCCTAGTCCGTCGTCAACTTCAATTTTCGGATCAAATAATTCCCTTAGTAATAAGATATACTACTGCCGATAAACGATTATACAGCATCAAAAGAGATTTAGGAAAGAAAAAAAAAATTATTACAGAGAGAGAGAGAGAGAGAGAGAGAGAGAGAGAGAGAGAGAGAGAGAGAGAGAGAGAGAGAGAGAGAACCATTCATATTTCTCTCTCTCTCTAAATATTCTATTTCGTTTTGGAAACATTATTGCGTTTTCGAGATAATTTTCTTATCACCTGCTTTGTCTTTAGCTTTGGGACCCATGGTAAATAATAAAATAGACATAATAACATGAAAAATAGGCAGAAATACAACAAACTACACAACAAAGTGTTAAGGATGCAGCAACAACAAACAAACAGACCGGACGCCATCTTTCGGTCGCCTATAGAACTATCTCAAATATTTCGTTGTATATCAAAGCATATATTTTCGAAAATTTTCTGTTGTATCTCAAAACATTCGTATATAAGGGCAATCGTATGTCAAGGTTCCAGTGTATATCATAATCTATCCATCATCAAGGAAATACAGTATCTAAGATTTGTTCTGCATGAAGTATTCACACAAGTCTCAAACAAGGGCCCACGCCAATAGCATCCGTCTGCTTTGTTATCTAATTGACTGGTTGATTCTAGCAGACATGGTAGAGACCCTTCTCTTCCACCAAGACAGAATCCTCAAATTTCACCTTGACTTGGGGTCATGGCAAATTATGAGAAGTTCTCTCTGCAACCATCTCAGAGCCTGGTAAATCTAGGGGTGCAGATAGACACCTAACTAGGAAATGTGTTCCTGTTGTAAAGCAGAATAGAGGGGTTCAAGGAAGTGACTCATTCATTTCTAATGATAGGCTCACTACAAGCACACCTGTGGCAAAGACTAAGGGGCCACCTGGCATCCTTGGAACGGCTGGTCCTCAATGATTGCCTTTATATTCGGTCACTTCAGTGGCAGCAGAAGACAATCTCGTCTCAGAGGAGGGACCCCGAAACTTTCGTATTCTTATGGGGTTGGAGCAAGAGAGACTTTAAGTTAGTGGATCCCTTTTCAAAGGGCTAGATCTTCTTTCCTCTCCCCCAGACTTGCTCTTCATGGATGCATCAAAAGAAGGGTGAGGGCTCAACTGTTACAGCTCATGGCCTCCGGACTGTGGTCCAATTCCAATCGGCAATGTCGCATAAACCTCCTAGAATTGAGGGCAGCCTTTCTAGCCCTTCAGCTCTTCCAACAACTCCTTTTATGTCACCCCATAGTGTTGAAGAGCGACAACACAACGATGATAGCATAACCCGAACAAGCAAGGAAGTACTTTTTTCCCAGCAGCTATGCCATCTAGCTGTCAAGATTCTGCAATAGACAGTTTGGTTATTCCAGGGAAGAACAACATACTAGCAGACAATCTGAACAGGAAATTTCCTATAATTGTTTCCGAATGGTCTTTACATCCTGACTGCGGGGTTTGCCGCTATTAGCGGAAACATCCGGTGTACTGCTCATCAATACTGGACTCACAGGGGACATTCCAGGATACCTTTGAACACCCATAAGACAATCTAGAATTTTATACATTCCCTCCTTTCTGCATGATGAGAAGACTTCTCAACAAAGTGAGATGATCATGCACTGAATCAATGACTAATAGCACCACTGTAGCAACAAGCAGAATGGTATCCTGTCCTTTTACTTCTGCTGGCAGAGGTACTGAGGGAGCTTCCTCCCTTACACGACCTTCTTCGATAGCTACATACTGAGATTTTCCACAACAGTGTCGCATCCCTACGACTTCTCTCCTGAAGGTTATGCAGCATCTCCTCTCAGAGAGGATTATTGAGCCCATTGACGAAATTGATGTCTGGATACCTCAGATGGTCTTCCATCGCCGTCTATCAGGAAAAGTGGACAATCTTCAATTGCTAAGTTTTGTTATACCTTCGGGAGGAAAGGCTGCTCAGTTTCAGTAATGAAAGGCTATCGCTCAGCTTAAGCCTAGTCTTAAGCTTGAAAGGCTTGATATTTCCTCCTTGATGAAACCACCTCCATGGAACGTAATTAGACTTTTACTGCGTTCCCCGGAAGGAGCTCCCTATGTACTGTACCATTAATTAAAGTGTTAGATTATAATGACTTTGAAAATTCTCTTGGCCTTCTCGCACTGGCCTGTGTGAATAGTCAACGGGTTGCATGGCGTCTCCTACGGCATTGCCTATTCAAGGGGATGGGGCCACTGCTTCGTCCCTGAGTTTATTGCCAAGATATAACCCACAGGACCCTAAATACATTTACTTTACGACCGGTGCTGACATCTCAACAAGGGTTTAGCTACCTTAACTCCCTTATCTCCCTTGCAGGATTAGTAGTAGTCAGTCAAGGGCATAGGTTACAGTGGTTTTAGTCTGGAATAAATGTAAAAGAATGACTGGCATTCTTATTTCTTCATCTTCCCCTCTCTTGGGGCACAGCACCCTTGGACTCTGCAAGCTGGCCTCCTTCTGACTATAGGTAAGCCCCATGTTTATGTGGTCTGATATACTGTATACATTTATATATTTGTTCCCAAACTTCTTGTTATTCTCCATTCTTTGCCTCTTAATGAACAAACCTCACACCCAAGTTGAAGACAATGTTAAGAAGATGGCCATAAGGACACTATGGTCTTCTGTAGACTTATAGGACATCCCCTCAAAGTATACATATCTGCAAGCTTGGGGTACTCCCTCACTGGTATCCTCCTCACCTACCATACAAGCAGAGAATCAAAGATCCCAGCACCCCATGCAGAGGTGAAAGATGTAGTGTGAAGATGCACCTTTGATAACAAGGAAAATGGAGGGCCATCACATCATTAGATTCTTTGAAGCACTATGAAAGATCTCGCACGCTCAATCGTTTCGCAGCACGGCCTCATGTTAGCCTGCACACCATGGACAGAGCGTGCCCACCTATACATGCACACTCGTCGCACTCATTTATTCACCGATTAGTGTGTTCATCTTTTCTAGAGCACCCATCACCTGCACACACACCTATTCATGTGTTTCCATCAACCACGTGTGCTCTCTTGCACCCTTGCTCTCATCCCTTGTGTGTTCCCGGTGATAGGCGCTCGTTCTTCCATAGCAGCCTGCTCTCAGGAGCACACTCACTCTTCTGCTGAAAGTACATTTTCCTGTGTACATGTCCTCTTTGATTACAATGTACTCTAAGGAGATTGAGCACTCAACGTTCTCGCCAGTTTGGATGCTTACCACTTTCCATACTCACCAATCTCTTGATGAGGATTCACCAGTACAGGCTGGCTCATATAGTTTTTCATCTACTTGCGATAGCTCACCTGAACATTTATGGTACAAGAAAATGCATTTGCCTGAACATGCTTACACCCTCATGCCAGGCCAGAGGGCAGTGTCCAGTTACGGAATGGCCCTACGAATCATATCGCTCACCTATTCATGACCAACCAATATGGAGGCACATGCCTAGCAGTTGTAGTTACTTGCCCATACCTAAAGGTACTTTCACACTTTGAGCAAAGCAAGCTCCACATAGGAGGAAATATTGCGAGAGAGATCAATACTCCATAATCGTCAATACCATGATTCTCTTCTCATTTTGCATATGCATTCTTCCTCCAAACCATGATATTGAGTCTGTCCAAGAGCCCTCCCGATTGGATAGCACTTGCTCGTCAGTGGTACAAGGAACAGTTTACCCAAGGCTTGCGCTGAAGCCGGGGTCTCTTTGAGCTAGAGAAATAACAAGTGACTAATAACAACAGTGTGGAGTACCGTCTCCTCGATGGAGAGAGAGGTCGAGTGGAATCACAGATCCTATAACCCCTGAACTAAAAGTACCACCCTGCGAATAAACAACTTTGGTGAGGGATCAAGGATCTCTGTAAAGGGAGAGAAAACCTCCATTGACTTGCACTTAGGTGTCCTGTAAGGATCAAGACCTTATAGTGTATAGAACTTTCTTGATTAAAACTTGACAAAGAGAAAGTATTAAAAATTTTCCCCAACAATCAACTTATACTAGTAAAACGTTGGCAAAATTTGGCCGGACACCTCTCCTACCTGGAAAAGCTAATGCCTCGTATGTGACTCTTTAATGGTGTAAGAAGGCATGCTCGTCAACAGCTCCCGACTCCTGCACAGCAATATCATGGAAATGAAAGCAGTTCTTCTGGCACTAGAATCTTTATACAGATGCTGATAGATCCCTTGGTGATGCTGATGATTGACAACAGCACCATAGTGGCAAGAAGGTATTGCTTCACAGCACCTCGTGATTTGGCTAGGCAGGTGCACTCCTAGGTGTTGAACACTGTAATGGAGCAGTAACAAGAATTATTTCTGATATGTGGAATGTAATCACTGAAAAGCTTGTTGGCCAGTGTCTAGCAGTAGGAATGGAATGGATGATTCATCCTCTAATGGCAGATAGGCTACTTGCATTACTTTGTGGGATTCCCTCTAAATAGACCTGTTCGCTAGAAATATTGACATACTTCCAGTTTACTGTTCACCAATCCTGGACCCAGCAGCAACTCTTGAGAGGATGCTTTCCAAAATCTCGGATGGACCAGGACGGGCCAGGCAATGGCAGTTGATGACTTGGCAGGCAGACCTATAGGCTCCCCCAAACCCCTCATCCTTAGTTCACGAAGATAGTAAGATTCTAGACACTACTAGAAACTATCAAGCATGAACGGTTCTTAAATTCCTGTCCAATAGATTGCCAAGCAGGAACATTAATGTTTTCTGCTGTTCTGCCCATTTTGAAGGGTAGTGAACAGGGCACTGAATACTCAGGATCTTAGGCTAATCCTGGGGCTCTCAGATGGTCACAGTCATAATGGTACACAGATCTGCCAATGCTCCTTAATGGAAGTTCTAAGGGAACTCTCCCTATGGCCCAATCTGCTATGCCAATCCCATCCGTGTTTATAGACTTACCAGCATCTCTTACAAGCAAAAGGCTTTTTACGAGGTAATGTGAATATGTCTGAATACCTCCAGATGACTTTTGCTTCAGTATTTAAAGGAAAGTGTGCCATGCCGTAGAAAATGCTACTTTCCAGTTGGAGCGTCTTGTTGTGTCTTTTCTTGTCTACCTTTGCTGGAAGAAGCACCTTTCAGTCTCAGTGGTGGATGGCTATTGCTCAGCATTGAGTCATGTCTTTAGACTGATTGGAATAAACCTTTCCATAAGTCCCCTAAGAGGGTCCCATACAAACTGTTATGACAGGCAATACATAAGAACATCACACTCTGAAGACTTTATCTCATAGTGTTAGCCTCAGTAAAAAGAGTAGGCGAACTTCATAGTATTTCCTTTGTAAGTCTTTCTGAGGGATTGATAAAGATATCTTTTTATAAAAATACAGTAATGCTTCACAACACGAAATTAATTAGTTTTGAGTGGCTTTCGTAAAGTGATTTTTTCGTGTTTAGAGTCTCATTTCACATGCAAATTGCCTAATTTTTTCCAAACCGTACTAAACACCACATTAAATCTCATTATAAAGCTACAGTACTACCACAATGAAATACTGTACAGCCAAATACATTTGAACTATTCAATATACCCAAACTAAATGTTGATACCTGTAAATTAAGTAGATATTACAACATAATGTAATAATAAATGGAAAATGATACAATACATACAGTACAATACTGTACTATTATAGTTATCCCTATCATAGACTACAGCCACATTTTCTGTCTGAACCCATTTTCTTCAACTCTCGGCCTGGCTGGCAAATCTCTTTAATTAAAGTGAAACATTTTTCGTTAAAGTGAGTCAAAAATATTCGCATCTTGTTTCGTAGCTTGAAAATTTCGTAAGCAGTCTTTCGTGAAGAGAGGTATGACTGTACTTTACAGTATTTACCTTCATTATCTGATGTCAGTTTATCAACACAAAAACAATTCCATTACTAGAAGTGGAACCTCTACATACGATTGTCCTAACATACGAATTTTCCAGCATATAAAGTAAAATTCAACCAAATTTCTCAACATACGAAGTGTTGCTCCAACATACGGAGTAAACAATACGCTTACCCGTGGAATTTTCTCGAAAGCGTCCAGCGTCGTTTGTTGTTGACGCCGCTAGACGGCAGCACATCGGAGGGACGCCAATCGAGCGTCACCTTGATCAGTCCTCTCATCTCGTGCGCATCGTGTGGTTGTCCTCTATTCGCTCAGTTTTAACTATTTTTATCTTGCCTTTTCACGTGTTGTTTTCTGTGTTCCGTAATCATGGGTCCTAAAAAGCTTAGTTTCGGTTCAGGAAGTAGTAGTAGTGGTGAGAAAAAGAGGAAGTCTATGCTTTCATTAGAATTAAAGCAGGAAATAATAGAAAAGCATGAGCGAGGTGTTCGTGTTAGCGATCTGGCTAAACAATATGGCCGGAATATGTCTACGATCTCGACGATCATAAAACAGAAGTCAGCCATTAAAGCAGCTAAACCTTCGAAGGGGATCAGGATTATTTCTAAACGTCGTAGCCCTACTGTGGAAGAGATGGAATGCCTTTTGTTGATCTTGATAAAGGACAAGGAGATTGTTGGCAATACGATCACAGAAACGATCATTTGTGAGAAGGCCAGCGTTATCTACAGTGACTTGAAGGCGGCGTGCTCTTAGGGTGACGCGGGGAGGAGTTCAGCCGATACTACGACGGAGGAATTCAAGGCGTCTCGAGGTTGGTTCGAGAAATTTAGGAAACGGACCGGGATTCATTCAGTTGTTCTTCATGGAGAAGCTTCGAGTTCGGACACCAAGGCTGCTAAAGACTTTGTTAAAATGTTCGAAAGCATCGTGGTGGAGGAAGGTTACGTAGAGCAGCAGGTGTTCAACTGTGATGAAACCGGTCTGTTTTGGAAAAAGATGCCTAGTCGAACGTACATTACCGCCGAAGAGAAGAAAATGCCTGGACATAAGCCAATGAAGAATTGGTTGACTCTTGCGCTTTGTGCCAACGCCAGCGGGGACTGCAAAATAAAGCCGTTATTGGTTGACCATTCCGAAAACCCTAGGGCATTTAAAGCATATAGAATTAATAAAGACCTGCTACATGTTGTATGGCATTCTAATTTTTGGCTTTGGTTACTAGGCATATCTTTGTGGAATGGGTAAACGTAGTTTTCCGCCCTGCTGTCAAGAAGTATCTTCAGGAGAGGAATTTGCCTTTGAAGTGCTTGCTTTGTTTGGACAATGCACCCGCTCACCCCCCCGGACTCGAAGATGATATCATCGACGAATACAAATTCATCAAGGTGATGTATCTTCCACCGAATACCACCCCTATCCTCAAGCCCATGGACCAGCAAGTAATCTTTAATTTCAAAAAGCTCTACACCAAGCACTTATTTAAGCAGTGCTTTAATGTCACGCAAAGCACCAACTTAACTTTGCGTGAATTTTGGAGGAGCCACTTTAATATTGTGCACTGCTTAAAGATCATTGATCAGCCTTGGGAGGGAGTAACTCGTCGGACCCTGAATTCCGCTTGGAAGAAGCTTTGGCCTGATGCTGTTGCTCCCAGAGATTTCGAAGGTTTTGGCTCCGAGAATGAACCTGTGCTTGCCGCCGAGGAAGACGTCGAAGAGATTGTATCCCTTGGCAAGTCCATGGGTCTGGAGGTGGATGAAGATGACATCACCGAACTCGTCGATGAGCATCACGAAGAGCTCACCACCGAGGAACTCAGGAGCTGCAAGCCATGCAGCATGATGAGTTCCAAGCACAGTTGAGTGAGTCGGAGGAGATTGAGTAGGTAGGCGAAATCTTAGGTATGGCGGAAATAAAACAGGTGTTGGCATATCATCAACACGTTGTTGATTTCATCGACAAGCATCACCCACAGAAACTTCAGGTTTGCCGTGTTGTTGCGCAGTTCGATGATGTTTGCTTAACGCATTTTAGAGAAATCCTCTAAAGCCGCACAAAGCTTTAAAAAATCTTTCAAATGGTCTAGTGATCATGATGAAAAGAAAGAAAGTGAAGCAAAGAAAAGGAAGAACGAATTGAGTGAAAGTGATGAAAATTAAAAATAAGAAAAGAAAAATGTAAAAAAATTTATAAAGTTATAAAAATGAAAAAAAAATAAGCTAAGTTAAGTTAAAGTTCACGTAGTAGTGTAAGTTAGTGTAAGTTATCGTACACGTTATCGTACAGAGTCACCGTCCCTACCTCCTCGCTGATCTTCCGTCTCCTCCTGCGTAGAAGTCCCTACACCTGCGCTGGCCTGTTGCTAAGGTAAAGTGTTACATTACAACCCATTTTTTATTTATTATTTCATTATTATTTTTTTTTTGGTTCGTAATATGTATTTATTATACAGGTTTTATATTAATGTCATGTGTAATTATGTGTAGCCATTTATTAGGGATTTATTATGGGTTTTTAGGCTGAGGAATGAATTAAATCAATTACCATGTATTCTTATGAGAATTTTTGGGCTCAGGCCATGTCGTCGTGATGGAAGTTCCTTCAAAGGTAGCTTCCTAGGTATATTTGACTACAGTGATATATCCCAGAGAATTTACCAAAGGTATCCAGAATTCTAACTCATGGAGCGAATATCCCTTAAAATTTTACTAAGGGATATCGCCTACTATCAGAGGACGTATTCTTGACACGTCTCATGGCTATTTACAACCCAACAAAGCTTTCACTGCGAGGGGAAAGAGAGGCAAGATTAGGGCGAGTCGTTTCAGAGACATCGCTCTCGACGAGTCTCTACTGTACCGCAAATAGTGCGCCTGTCTGCCACCCGAGGCGCCACCGTCATTCTTTCTATCGTAGCTTTGCTTGACCGGTGATTTTCCCTGTTCTCTCGTGCTATTTTGGAGTTATTTGGAGTTTATGATGTCTTCCCCAGCCTCATCAGCCTCTGGAAAGTTAAGTAATATCTTTATCTTGTGTAAATGTAAGCTCTTGCCAGTTTTGCTTTTCGATTGAGATCGTAATTAACGTAACAAGAGCTGCTACCAGCCGGATGGCGTCAGTGACGCGGTCGTTCTTCTGTTCATTTAGTTAGCCAGAACGACCTTTTCCCAGCATTTATACTCTTTAATAACTCTAGCTATTTAGATATTTAGCTAGGGATTCTTATATTGTCTTTGTTGTCGTGAATTTGGCTATTCTTAACGAGCCTCACGAGTGCTAGGCTTCCTAGCCTAGACACCCTCACACTTCATGCATGATATAACCATCCTGGTAAAGTTGTATTGAAGCACAGGCAAATTTTTTACACTTGTTTGATATTACCTAATTATGCTTTCCTCTTCCAAGATAGTATACAGAGAGTTTCGGTGATCGATTCTCAATGCTCCTAGGCTACTAGCCTAGGGGCTTTAGTATACTTTCATACATGTCTCCATTGCTCTTGTATTGCCTTTTAAGGGGAGACTGACACCTCCTAAACCTTTTAAGTCGATACCAATCTCCTAGGAGATTTAAGAGCATTCCCCTTCCCTCTGATTAGCCTAGGCTATTCTCAGTTTTCTTTGCTGAGAACAGAGTTCTGACAAAGTTTTACTGAGACGTTCCGTTTTCTTTCTCCTAACCACTGAGTCGGTTTTGAATTTAGGACGGGACATCAGAGTATTAGTCTGTGTTAGGCATCTCCCTGTCTTGGTGAAATGACTTCCCAGGTCAGGTTAAGCTGTCCTTTCAGGAGGCTAGACCTCCCTAGGCCATACTTGGGAGTTTTGTATGACAATTCTCCCTTCCCTAGCCTAGCAGATAGTCCTGTGCCAATAGTCCCTAGACCGAAGAAAGGATTTCTTCTTTGCCTAGGGTCTCTGGTACGAGATTCTGCTCTCCTGGGAGTCGGGGTCCTACGGACACCCTCTCCCTTGACTAACCCAACCTAGGGAAATGACTTCCCCTATCTGAGGTTACTTTACGAGAACAGAATCCTCTAAGTTGGGTAATGCCTTCTGACATTACCTTAACTATAGGACACCTACCCCTCCCCGCTATCCCTTCCGTGTTGAATGATCCAACACCCTCCTGGCCGTCGTTCTACATTGACCCTAGGGTTCTTGTAGGACTGGCCTGAGGCTCCCTATCGGCTGCCGGCGGGTGTCCTCATATTCTTTAGTATGTTCATCAGTCCTCCCTTGGACTGCCTTCCATTATCCCTCATGACTGGAATATGGTTGGGTGGAAGCCCGAATTTAATTCCCCCTTCCACTTGAACCCTCAATCTGGATGCAGGCCAGCAAGACTGAACCCTTGCCTTCCTCCATCCTTTCTTTCTCTTGTACTTTCATACTGGGCCAAAGATATTGGACATTCAGGTACCGAATGCCGGCCGCTGAGTAGCCGGCCACCCAATCCTGGTCTTCTGCCGCCGACTGCCTTGGTTCCCCTTAATGGAAGGATCCTCAGCTGCCGGCCGGCAGAGCCGCCTCCGGCCGGTAGAGCCGCTGCCGGCCGGCAGATCCATGACACCACTGGCAGCCGGCAGATACTACTGCCGGCCGGCAGTGCCGCCGCTGCCGGCAGTCAGCAGAGCCGCCTCCGCCGGCATATCACACAATGTTATGAAGACAATACTTGCCTTTAATAGCAGGTGCCGGCAAGGCTGACAAGTCTGACAACTTGTTGCCAAACAGTCAGTGCTGTAGCCCAAGTTTTTTCCAACCTACAAGGTGCTTCATGGTCAGCCTATTGTGAGACCATCACATATAAGAGAGTGATTCTCTCTTCCTTTAATGGATATGATCCATTATTGTCCTTAATCCCCATTATTGAAACTGGAAGATTGTGTTAAGATACACTAATATCATAGGATATCATCTTCCCCTAAAGATTCTTAAGAATTCTGTTTTCAATATTGGAGGAGATCATAGCAATTGGCTGGATAGGAAACTCATGTACAGTGGAACCTCTACATCCGAACGTATCTACATCCGAATTTTCCAACATCCGAAGTAAAATTCGAGCAAATTTTTGACTCTACACCCGAATTTTATTTCGAAACATGAAGTAAACATTACGCCATTGAGTGTCGAGGGCTCAGTTCTCTGTTCTTGTATGTATCATGTGGTTGTCCTCTGTTTGGTCTGTTATTAACAGTGCTTATTTTCTTCCTTTTCTCACATTTCCTTTGTGATTTTACCTATAATCATGGTGCCTAAGAAGCTAAGTTTCAGTACAGGAAGAAGGCAATTCTTTCATTAGAATTGAAGTAAGAAATTATAGAAAAACATGAGAGCAGTGTGCATGTGAGTGATACTGTATGGCTAAACAATATGGCCGGAATAGGCCTATGATCTCGAGGATCATCAAGCTGAAGGCAGCCATTAAAGCAAATAACCATCGAAGGGGATCACCATTATTAAGAGACATCTTAGCAATACCCTGGAAGAGATAGAGCGCCTTTTATTGATAGGGATAAAGGACAAAGAGATTGTTGGCAACGATCATTTGTGAGAAGGGCCAGCGTGATGAACAGAAAGAAAGAAAAAAGTGAAGCAAAGAAAACCAAGATAGCGTTAACAAGCTCTTTTAAATAAGACTTCTCTCTTTTTCTGTTTCTCTCTAAACATAGCATTAACATGTTCTTTAAATAAAATTCTCTCTCTCTCTCTCTCTCTCTCTCTCTCTCTCTCTCTCTCTCTCTCTCTCTCTCTCTCTCTCTCTCTTCTTCGCTGTTGTAGTGTTAGATACGTCTACGTCTATTATTTTTTTTCCGAGAGAGAGAGAGAGAGAGAGAGAGAGAGAGAGAGAGAGAGATTAAACAAAAATATGTTTAGAGTACATATTATTTTTAACTGCGTCAACGAGTTGAAAAACAATTAAATGAAATTAAGAAAGTAATAACAGCTAATCTGAATTCCTTTATTAACTAAAACAAATATTGATTCAAACACACTCGTATGCGTATGCACAAACACACACACACAGGTGCAAGAATTTTGCTACGCAGTAAGAGAGACGGTCAGGGAGGAGGTAGAGATGGTGACTGCGATAACATACCATAACTCGTCACTGAAAGTGATGAAAATAAAAAATCAAAAGAAAAAAATGTGAAAAATATGAAATATAAAAATAAAATAAAAAAATAAATAAGCTTAGTTAGATTAAAATTTCCGTAGTGTAAGTTACGGTATGTTATCGCAGTCACCATCTCTACCTCCTCACCGATCGTGTCTCCTTGTGCGTGCGTGTGTGTGTGTGTGTTTGCGAATACGCAAACGAGTGTGTTTGTATCAATATTTGTTTTAGTTAATAAAGGAATTCAGATTCGCTGATATTGTTTTTTTAGTTACATTTAACTGTCTTTCAACTCGTTAACGCTGGTAAAAATCATATGTACACAACACATTTTTGTTTAATCTCATTTTTGTTTAATCTCTCTCTCTCTCTCTCTCTCTCTCTCTCTCTCTCTCTCAGAAAAAAAAATTAATAGACGTCTCTAACACTAACAGTGAAGAAGAACAGAGAGAGAGAGAGAGAGAGAGAGAGAGAGAGAGAGAGAGAGAGAGAGAGAGTATTTATTTAAAGAAAATGTTAACACCATGTCTACCTTCTCGCCGATCGTCCGTCTCCTCTTGGGTAGCAAATCCTACACCTGCGTTGGCCTGTCTCTAAGGTAAAGTGGCAATAAAACACATTTTTTATTCATTATTTCTTTATATTTATCTTTTTTACATGCTTCTTTCATATTATGCAGTTATGTTATTGTTATGCGTAATTATGTGTAGCCATTTATTAAGGATTTATTATGGGTTTTTAGGCTGAGGAACGAATTAAATGAATTACCATGTATTCTTACGGGAAAATTCGTTTCGACATCCGAACATTTTCTACATCCGAAGTTGGTTCTGGAACGGATTAAATTCGTATGTAGAGGTTCCACTGTAGGTGTCTTTCCTACTATAGCTTAACCTATCCAAGTTAATATAATATATTATGTATGTTGAAATTTGAGAATTTCACCTAATACTAATAGACGTTTCCTTTCTTTACAGGAGGAGCATCCCGAGTGCGGGAATAGTTTTTGCCGGGTCCGCAGTAAGAACTTCTGCGGCCACGACATGTGCAGGGCCCATGCTCGCTGCGCTGTCACCAAGGGGGCTCTCAAATATTGGGACCCGCAGGAATGTACTGTTTGTACTAACCTGGTAACCGAGGCTTTTGATGACCGAAAGTCGACTGAGTCAAGGGACGCAGCAAGGGAGAAGCTGCGTAAATCGGTTAGGGGTTTTCAGAAGAATACCTCCGGCCCATACCTTCCTAATGAAAGGATGAGAGCATGTCTCTTCCCTAGGGCATCTTCGGATGCGGTCGTTCCCCAGGCTCAACCTGAGATTCCCCTTGTTCAGATTCCGGTAGAATCTGACGTTTCGAATGCCTTGGAGAACCTCCAACTTGAGGACAACATGTCAGTTGTCTCAGAGGAGACAGAGAACAATTTCCTAGTGGAGGAGCTGGATCAGGCGGATGATGTTCCACCCGAATCACTACCGGAGAAAGCCGATACGATTTCGGTGTCATCGGTCATAGGAAATGAGCTGGTGCCTTCTACTTCCTCCACTGCGCCCCAACTGGATTTGATTACGAGTACTTTGCACTCGTTGCTGTCCATGGTGCAAGACATGCAACAGAAATCGACTGAGAAGGAGGCCTCTTTTCGGACCGAAATCCATCAACTTGTTGCGGCACGTCTAGCTCCGAAGAAGCTGAACAGTAGGGATCTCCCTGCCTTCTCTGACGTTAACCCTTGGAGGTACGCAGAGCACAAGCCCATGTCAGGCGGGAAGATCTTCATCTCAGATAAACTGGGTACTGTCCCAGTAGAGGATATTGAATTCTGGCCCAGCAAAGGGTCCTACCCGGACTGGTACGTTGTCTCAGTCCGGAACCAGCGTCCAAAGAGGAGACAGAGCCCAAGGAAACTATTGTCCTTGAACTCTCTAAGGCTCAGGCCTTATTGACCACCACCTTAAAGGAGAGGGCCTTCACTAGCTCTAAGGTGCAGGCTCTCAGCAAGAAGCACCCGTCCTTCATTGCTGATCCTCAACGTGCCTTCCCCTTTATGAATAAAGGGCTCAAGGCAGCCTTAAAGGCAATAGAGGCAGGGAAACCGTGCCCTACACTCGAAGATTGTAGACCCTTCTCCCTAGCCTTTCCATCAGATGATGCGGACTGGAAGGATGTTCACAACACCTTCACAGTCGGGAAGCTGAAGGCAGATATTGCCGGACGACAGTTCGGCGAAGACCTCCCCAAGCTATCGGACTTTCTCCTTCGTAGAGAGCAGGAGTCAAAAGAACGCTTAGCTGCTTCCTTGTCTCTACAGACTGGCCTGGAGACAATGGCAAGCATCCCAGATAAACCAGACATATACATGGTCTTCGCCAAAGTCCATCTGGCGACAGTGACTAAAGACCTGTACAACTTTATTAAAGCCAGATGGGCTTGTAGAGAGTTCGTGTTCGCCTCAGCTACGGTGAGGCACGAACCCAGGAAGCTGATAGCTTCCAACATCTGGGGAAAAGACCTCTTCCCAAGTAAAGTGGTCAAAGAGGTCATAGACAAAGCCGCCACTGAAAACAGGAACCTCCTTTCCAAGTGGGGCTTGTCCACCAAGAGGAAATCTTCAGCTGACGAGGGTCCCCAGCCGAAGAATAAATCAAAGCGACCTAGAGTGCCTTCTCGGCCTAAGCAGCAACAGCAGCTTCCCGTGCCCACGGTGCCCCAGACGGTGACACAACCACCCACCACCTTTCAACTGGTGCCCTAAACCCTGGCGACTCAGTCACCGGTGTTCACCCCAGTGTTTGAAAGGCAGTCTACGACCTTTCGGCCGAAGTCTCGAGGATCCTTTCGAGGCTCCTCCAGACGCCCCTCCAGAGGTAGGGGCAACAGGGGTGGACGTGGCCAAGGAGGTAAATCCTCCTCCCAGCACTCAAAGAGAGATGCTACCGGTAGGAGGGAGACTCTTCTACTTCCTGGATCGTTGGACCTTCGATCCCTGGGCCCACAGCCTAATCAAGAACGGACTAGGGTGGAGTTGGAGCTCAACTCTACCAACCTTCCCTCAATTCTTCCAACACTCAACCCCCATATTGGAAGAATATGTTCAGGAACTCTTGAACAAGAGAGTTATACGTAAGGCGAAGTCCGTCAGATTCCAAGGAAGGCTATTTTGTGTTCCGAAGAAGGACTCGGAAAAGCTCAGAGTAATTCTGGACTTTTCACCACTCAACAAGTTCATAGTGAACTACAAGTTCAAAATGCGGACGCTTCAACACATCATGACCTTGTTGCCCAAACGGGCATACACAGTCTCCATAGAAATGAGGGATGCGTACTGGCATGTTCCGAACTACAAAGAAGACAGTAAGTCTTCAGAGCCATGCCCTTTGGACTAAACATAGCTCCAAGGGTATTCACCAAGCTTGCGAATGCAGTCATTCATCAACTATGCCTAAAAGGAATCCAGGTGGTAGCCTACCTGGACGAATGGCTGGTGTGGGCAGCATCCGAAGAAGAATGCAGGCAAGCCTCCATGTAAGTGTTCCAGTTCCTGGAACACTTAGGATTCGAGATCAATCGGGAAAAATCCAGACTGTCTCCAGCTCAGAAGTTTCAGTGGCTGGGCGTCCACTGGAACTTGCAGTCGCACTGCCTTTCCATTCCATCACAGAAACGGAAAGAGATAGCGGGATATGTCAGAAGCCTTCTTCGATCCGCAAGGATATCAAGAAGGCAACAGGAGAGAGTGTTGGGGTGTCTCCAGTTCGCCTCAGTGACAGATCCAGTATTAAGAGCACAATTAAAAGATGCATCAGGAGTCTGGAGAAAATACGCATCAAATGCTTGAAGAGATCTAAAAAGACCGACACCAAATCGTCTGCGATCCCTATTCAAGCCATGGTCGGAGGCCAAGAACCTAAAGAACAAGGTTCCCTTACAACCACCTCCACCGTCAGTCACCGTTCACACGGATGCCTCAAAAGAAGGGTGGGGAGGTCACTCTCACCATCGGAAAGTCCAAGGAACCTGGTCTCCCCTCTTCAAAACCTTCCACATAAACTTCCTGGAAGCCATGGCAGTTTTTCTTTCCCTAAAGAAACTGAAACTCCGCTGCTCAATGCACATCCGTCTGGTTCTAGACAGCGAAGTCATGATGAGATGCCTAAATCGACAGGGCTCGAGATAGCCTCACATAAATCAAGTGATACTAGCCATCCTCCACTTAGCGGAGAAGAAGAGATGGCATTTGTCAGCAGTCCACCTTCAAGGGTTCCGCAATGTGACAGCGGACGCTCTATCCAGAACCAAACCGATAGAGTCAGAATGGTCCCTAGACGCAAGATCGTTCTCCTTCTTCTTATGCAAAGTCCCGGGACTGCAGATAGACCTCTTCGCAACGAGCGACAACAATAAGCTACCCCGGTATGTAGCCCCGTACGAGGATCCTCTAGCGGAAGCGATGGATGCAATGTCTATAGATTGGAACAGATGGTCCAAGATCTACCTATTCCCCCCATCCAACCTTCTGCTGAAAGTCCTCGACAAGCTGAGATCCTTTCGGGGGACGGCAGCAATAGTGGCCCAACAGCGTTTGGTTCCCCCGGGTAACGGAACTACGCCTTAAACTGATCCCGTTGCCAGACCAAATTCCAACTCAGCAAGTACAGAAATTGACTGTCTCAGCTTCATCAGTGAAAACCCAGAACCTTCATCTCATGATTTTCTCGCCTTAGCGGTCAAGAAACGGTTTGGGATTTCTAGGGACAGTATCAACTTCCTAGAAGAGTACAAGTCAAAGTCAACAAGAAGACAATATGAGTCTTCCTGGGAAAAATGGATGGCCTTTGTCAAGGCGAAGAAACCTAAGGAGATTTCTACGGACTTCTGTTTGTCCTTCTTCATCCATCTTCATGAACAAGGTTTAGCAGCCAATACGATTACTACATGTAAATCCGCCCTAGCCAGAACAATACTTTATGCCTTCCAGGTAGACTTTTCCAACGAAGTCTTCAACAAGATCCCTAAAGTCTGTGCAAAACTTCGGCCCGCAGCTCCTCCTAAGCCCATTTCATGGTCTTTGGACAAAGTTCTTCATTTAGCATCAACCCTGAATAATGAGGATTGCTCGCTGAAAGACTTGACTCAGAAAGTGATATTCTTGTTTGCGCTAGCCTCGGGAGCCAAAGTTAGCAAAATAGTGGCCCTCTCGAGGGATGATGGCCACATTCAGTTCACAGACAATGGAGAACTGAACCTCTTTCCGGACCCGATGTTTCTCGCCAAAAACGAGCTACCCACTAAACGGTGGGGTCCCTGGAGAATCTGCCCTCTGAAGGAAGAAGCATCCCTCTGCCCATTGGAATGCCTAAAGGTCTATCTTCGTAGAACTTCAGATTTTAAGGGAGGCCAGCTTTTCAGGGGAGAGACTTTGGTTCAACGTTATCCTTGAAACAGATTAGGGCGAAAATCACCTACTTCATTCGCAGAGCGGATCCAGACAGTACACCCGCAGGTCATGATCCGAGGAAAATTGCCTCGTCTCTGAATTTCTTCCAAACAATGTCGTTTGAAAGTCTTCGTGCTTATACTGGATGGAAGTCCTCGAGGGTCTTTTTCAAGCACTACGCGAAGCAATTACAAGAAATTAAATTTCATGTGGTGGCGGCGGGCAGTGTGATAAAACCCGCTGCTTGATTCCTGCGAAGAACAGTGCACTATTAGGGACTTACAGTGAAGGGTGTACACGATAGACTCGTAAGACATATCGCGTTAAGTTTTGTGTTTAAGTGATAACACTATAGACTGTTCCCCCTACACAGGTGACATTAAGCATAATAAACTGACACAAGTGCCAGGCATTCTTATATGCACAGTGTTTTAGTAACAACAGATTATAGAACGAAACTGCATGTTTCCCTTGAGTGGCTAATTTTTTCCTTTTCAGGCAAACCCCTTTTTTATTCTGTTATTACTGTTTATGCTCGTATGTAGAATTATTCAACATACATTGTAGTTGTTTACAACCATGATTTCTATTTTTGTAATAAACAATAGAACGAATATTTGCGTCTCCTTTGCCCCAAATATTTACTCTAATAGAACCAAGATTCATGGTGTTCCAGGCAAACAGGTAAGACCTTGTTGTACTAGACTGTTCATTTTACTGTTTAAAGTGTTCCTACACATATATAAACCTGTCCGTCTCTTCACAGACCCGGAAGCTACAGTAATCTGCCCAAGCCATTTCCATCCTAGTACAGACTATGCTTTACATATATGTTGACACTAATATACAAACTGTTTGATAGATTGTTCCCTGAACTCACAATCCTCGGTTTTTTTTTCTCGAGTCTACCCAGACTCTTACTTGTAGGGGGCAGGAAGCACTGACATATTTTATGAACAGCTGATTGATGTATAACGGTAACATCAAGTGTCTCTAGGTCTAAAGACCGAAGAGGAAAGATTTAGCTCGAGATGAACGGCACTTTTGGAAATCCACAGATACATGAATGCTCTGGTACACTTCCATCACGACGACATGGCCTGAGCCCAAAAAACGGATTTTGAGCGTAGCGAAAAATCTAGTTTTGGGTGAGGTAGCCATGTCGTCCTGATGGATCCACCCTTTTTTGGGACAAAAGGATAATGAATTCCTCCCTATAGTACTGTATCTGCATCACCTACAAAGCTACAAAGAATGACGGTGGCGCCTCGGGTGGCAGACAGGCGTACTATTTGCGGTACAGTAGTGACTCGTCGAGAGCAATGTCTCTGGAACGACTCACCCTATTCTTGCCTCTCTTTGATCTTCCTAATCAAGTGGTTGAAATGGTAGAACTTCAAAGGTTCAAACTTGCAACAAATGTTATCATGTTGAAAAGCCTGACATAAGTCTCTTTTTTTATAGTTTTTATATGAAATATATGTTCTGATCTTGTTCCTGTTTTTGAAATACTTTATTCTAATTGTTTCTCATATCGTTTGTTTATTTCCTTATAGTCCAGGGGCATAGGGAAATATGAGGGTGACATTGTGCAAATTTATCTAAAAGCATAAAATTTGGTACAGCTGTTCAGTAGGTTAGGCCATACTGAACTCATTTGCTGAGGGCGCCACAGCCGGTGATCACTGGCGCCGCCATATTGGCAAAATCCAATATGGCTGCCATATTGGCAAAATCCAATATGGCCGTCACTTGGTTTTTCATTTTACGGTATTTTCACGACTATTTTGTATGGTTCGTGTGAGCGCTTATGAGATATAGAATGTGATAATGGTGGCTGACTTAAGTTTTGGGTTCCTAATCTCGTTAAATGGCTAGACCCTCTTCTAGATAGGTATGGTATCTCTCTCTCTCTCTCTCTCTCTCTCTCCTCTCTCTCTCTCTCTCTCTCTCTCTCTCTCATCTCTCTCTCTCTCTCTCTCTCTGTCGAAGTTACTGGAAGTACCCTAATTGTATTTAGCAAAGTTCTTTATTGATTCACCTTATAAAAAAATATGGAATCATTGGCAAGTATGTACTGAGTGTCACCCTTGGATCTCTCTCTCTCTCTCTCTCCTCTCTCTCTCTCTCTCTCTCTCTCTCTCTCTCTCTCTCCTCTCTCTCTCTCTCTCTCTCTCTCTAACAAAGATACACACACACCAAACAAACCAAACACAACAAAACTAAACAAAAACCAAGCAATCAACCAACCAACCAGCATAAATAAACCAAACTAAACCGAATCAATACGAAACCTAACTAAACTAATATAAAACAGAATCAAACCAAACAAAAAAAACCCACACGGAACCAAACCAAATCAAACCTTACAAAACCAACCGAACACTACAACCAAAACCAAACCAAACCCAAATCAAACCCCCCCAAAAATAAATCAAACCAAACCAGACCAAACCCAAAACCAAATAGAAATCAAAACCAAATCAATACTAAATACAAAAAAAAAAAAAAAAAAAAAACCACAGGCAAAACCAAAAAAATGAAAACCAAACCAAATAAAAAACTCAACCAAAACTAAACCAAACCAAACTAAAACCAATCCAAACTAAAACCAAACCAATCCAAACTAAAACCAAACCAAACTAAAACCAAACCAAACCAAAACCCAACCAGAACTAAAACCAAACCAAACTAAAACCAAACCAAAACCCAGCCAGAATTAAAACCAAACCAAAACCCACCCAGAACTAAAACCAAACCAAACTAGAACCAATCCAAACTAAAACCAAACTAAACCACCAAACTAAAACCAAACCAGACCTAACTGACACAAAACAAACCAAAACCAAACCAAGACAAAATAAACCAAAACCAATACCTAAACCAAATCTAAAACACAACCCAGCCATAACTAACCAAACCAAGCCAAACTAAAACTAAACCAGACTAAAACCAAACTAAAACCAAAACCAAACCCAAACCAAACCAAACCGAAACCATAAACACACCAATGCCAAGATTGATAGATACCATATTAGGGTTAATTCACGATTCTCTTTGACACCTTTTGTAAAATATAATCCTTCAGTTCAAATATACGTTGGCCGTAGATTTTGCAACTGATTTGTTTTGTGTTCAAAGGAATAGTCTGGTAGTTCAGCCTTTGATACGATTAAAAGAAAACACATAGATTCGTAGATATTTTAGATTTGTTGCACGTCTATTTTAGATTTTTGTCTTATGATTTCAATGTTCTTCAATAATTACTACATTTAGTTTAGGAGAAATAAAAACATAAGTTATAGCTATTGCTGTTCATCTTTAAACGATAAATGTTTATCTTGCTCCCCTTCTCTGTGCAATAGGTTTCATGACTCTAGGTTAATTGGATATTATAATAATAATAATAATAATAATAATAATAATAATAATAATAATAATAATAATAATAATAATAATAATAATAATAATAATAATAAGTGTGATGGAGTTTATTTGCGTTTTGTTTGCTAAAAAGCAATGTTTTTTCTCGTCTTAGACATTAGTTTTCCTTGCACGGAGTACTGTACGCATTCATAGGAGATTTAATGAAGTGCCTCAAGCTTCCCCACTTATTATCCTTCTACATTTCTATTTGCACATCCTTTCCTCTTCCAGTTTATTGTCTTCTCTCTCTCTCTCTCTCTCTCTCTCTCTCTCTCTCTCTCTCTCTCTCTCAGCGTCTTATTGCAAATGTAGACTTTGCCAGAGTTGCATCTAAGCGCCGATTTCCATCTTCTTCTGTTCCTTGTGTCCCTTCAGTTTAAATTCATTCATAGATGTCTTTCGATCCTGTTGGCTTCTAACCTTTGTTCTGTGAATAATAACGGAAGACACGGCTTACTTCGTGTGTGTGTGTGTGTGTGTTTGTGTGTGTGTGTGAGAGAGAGAGAGAGAGAGAGAGAGAGAGAGAGAGAGAGAGAGAGACTTAGGTTTTCCATTAAACATTATTTTAAGAGTTTTTACAGAGGTATTTATGTTAGTGGTTCGGCCTTTAATTTCATTTTTTAATAAGGTTTGATAAAATTTCATTCAACACACACACACACACACACACATATATATATATATATAATATATATATATATATATATATATATATATATATATATATATATATATATATATATACATACATACATACATATATATATATATATATATATATATATATATATATATATATATATATATATATATATATATATATATATATATATATATCATTTTTGTGGGAAGATCCCTTAACGTTGTGAAATAATATTTGTATCTCAATGACTAGCAAAACATATTAATTCTGTTAAATCCTTTTAATTCGTTGGCTCAAAATACTGAAGTTATTACATAGATTGATTACAGTCCGTGACTGACTGTATGTAAGATACAGCAGCTGTCTTTGGAAGACCCAACCACCTTGTTTGCTTGTTTGCCAAGAAAGTCTTTCAATTTTTCAATTCTACGATTTATTATGATTTCAAATTTTGCTTTAATCCATTTTCCAATTTGGCTTATTAGTTTACTTAAATTTAGCTTCCATTCCTGTCAATTCCATTACTGAATATGTCGCTGGCCATGGAAATAATTTTATTTCGAAAATACCTTCTGAAATCAAAATTGACTGAAAGACCCCCAGCCAATAGGAGGACATCTTTTAAGCACCTTAGCCAAAGAATGAATGTTTAAGCCAATGAGAGACTGGCTTACAAAGGGGTTCTGTTGGAGGCCTCTGATTGGCTGAGGGAATATACAATGGTTTTCAGAGCATTTCCCTACGAGCCCTGAAGGAGTGAAGATCAAAGGTCAGTTGAGTGGTAGATTTAGAAATTGATTTTGAATTCATATATATATTAATTGGTAGGATTTTACAGTTATGAAATCTATAGAGAAATAGACATTTTATTTGTTAATATAAAACGTTGGTTTGATTAAAATGTAAGAAATACGATGAAAATTGGCCAGACACCAGACATAATTAAAGACATGTCTGAAGCCTTTGTCTGGTTGTGGCTGCATTTGTTATGTATGTATATATATATATATATATATATATATATATATATATATATATATATATATATATATATATAATGTAGCCTTTTCTAGTCCAGTGCAGGACAAAGGCTTCAAACATGTCTTTATTCATGTCTGCGGTCTGACCACTTTTCATCAACACGCTGGCCACTGCGGATTGGTAATAGGAGATTTTTGTCTTCGCCCAGAGCAAACCAACCTAGTATAGGTGCCCCTGACTAGTACAACTTTGCTGCTCATGGCGACACGCAAACCCTTTCACCACGTTAAGGTATCCCCACCTGGAAAGGATTACTTTATTCGTCTGAGGTCATTGAAAAACAGTAAGCCATTTCATGAGGTCATAGACACAATATGAAATATACATTCAATTGTTTAATATATATTACTGGAAAGATAAGTCACCCAGGGGGGGGGGGTGGGCGTAGAGTAACTACCTATCATTAAGGTGTGACTGACAGGTGAGAGAGTTGATGGTTGTACCAAGTGGACCACCAAATTAGACTTTTCTTTATCCACGAATAATGTTGGTCAGAGTTGAAGTTATTCATTACTTTGGTTTTGCCTTTTTCAATTGTATAATCTTTTTATGCTAATTATAATAATTAATCGGACTTAATTCATAAATACAGCGAACTGATATGTCCATTTCTTATGTATTTAATTTATACATTACTGTTGTATCTTTTTTTACTTATTTGTTCTGGTTATTAAATATATGTAAATTATTATTCCTGATGTAATTAAAATTATATTAATATAATTGAAATTAATACTGATGGCATTTTTACGAGTGTAATTTAAATTGCTTAAAATTTGCCGTAGAGAAAAGCAATAAAAATCCTGGAATAAATGTTGCCAGATATTTATCGTTTTCAAAAAGGATATATTGACGTAGAGTGATATTACGGTCACCAACCTGTGAAAGATAATAACAAAGTAATGTAAAATTACACTCTATTGTATTTTACCGAAATACGGCTGAGAAATATATATTTTTTGACAGAGTTTTCAATGAAAATTACATTTTAAGTGTATTGATATAATTCAAGTCATTATTAAACAGTGCTCTTATAATAATAATAATAATAATAATAATAATAATAATAATAATAATAATAATAATAATAATAATAATAACAATATTATTGTTATTAGTTTGAGTTTGAGTATTCATATTCGTATTGGTTTGAGATTGAGCTTGAGTATTAGTTTGAGTTGAGTATTCGTTTGAGTTTGAGTACTCGTTTGAGTGTGAGTATTCGTATTCGTTTGAGTGTGAGTATTCGTATTCGTTTGAGCTTGAGTATTCGTTTGAGTATTCGTATTTGTATTAGTTTGAGTTTGAGTATTCGTAATCGTTTGAGTATTCATATTCGTTTGAGTTTGAGTATTCGTATTCGTTTGAGTATTCGTATTCTGTTGAGTATCCATATTCGTATTTGTATTCGTTTGAGTTTGAGTATTCGTTTGAGTTTTCGTTTCCGTATTCGTATATTTATTCGTTTGAGTATTCGTATTTGTTTGAGTTTTGAGTTTTCGTATTTGTATTCGTTTAAGTTTGAGTTCGTATTCGTTTGAGTATTCGTATCTGTATTCGTTTGAGTATTCGTATTTGTATTCGTTTAAGTTTGAGTTCGTATTCGTTTGAGTATTCGTATCTGTATTCGTTTGAGTATTCGTATTTGTATTCGTTTGAGTTTGAGTATTCGCATTTGTTTTCGTTTGAGTATTCGTATTCGTTTGAGTTTGAGTATTCGTGTTCTTATTCGTTTGAGTATTCGTTTCAGTTTCAGTTTGAGTATTCGTATTCGTTTCAGTTTCAGTTTGAGTATTCGTATTAGTTTCAGTTTCAGTTTGAGTATTCGTATTCGTTTGAGTTTGAGTATTCGTATTCGTTTGAGTTTTCGTATACGTATTCGCATTTGTTTGAGTATTCGTATTTGTATTCGTATACGTATTCGCATTCGTTTTGAGTATTCGTATTCGTTTGAGTATTCTTATTCGTTTGAGTTTGAGTCTTCGTATTTGTATTTGTATTCGTTTGTGTTTGAGTATTCGTTTTCGTATTTGTATTCGTTTGAGTCTGAGTTTTCGTATTCGTTTTCGTATTTCTATTTGTATTCGTTTAAGTATTCGCATTCGTATTCGTTTGAGTTTGAGTATTCGTGTTTGTATTCATATTCGTTTGAGTATTCGTATTCGTTTCGGTTTGAGTATTTGTATTCGTTTGAGTTTGGGTATTCGTATTCGTTTGAGTATTCGTATTTATTTGCGTTTGAGTATTCGTTTGAGTATTCGTATTCGTTTGAGTATTCGTATTCGTTTGAGTATTCGTATTCGTATTTTTATTCGTTTGAGTTTGAGTATTCGTATTTGTTTGAGTTTGAGTATTTGTATTCGTTTGAGTTTGAGTTCGTATTCGTTTAAGTTTGAGTATTCGTATTCGTTTGAGTATTCGTATTCGTTTGAGTTTTCGTATTCGTATTCGTTTGAGTATTCATATTCGTTTGAGTTTTCGTATTCGTATTCATATCAGTATTCATATTCGTTTGAGTATGATTCGGGGTTAAATCTCCCAGGATTCGTTGTTAAATCCCCTCCCCCAAGGATTCGGATTTAGATCCTAAAGACTCAGACTTAAACTCTCACAGAATATGGTTAAATCCTCCCAGGATTTGTGGTTAAATCCTACCAGATTTAGGGATATATTCCCAATGAATTTTGTGCAAATCTTCCCACAGGCTTTTGGGGGTCAATCCACCCACGGGATTCGGGGATAAATCCTTCATGATTTTTGTGGTAAATCGCCAGGTTTTTGTGGTAAACTCCCACAGGATTTTGCGGCAAATCCCCCATAGGATTCGAGTGAGAGATTTGTGTATGTTGCCTGGGTGGGGAGTATGTTGACCTATCTAATATTAAAAGTTAATTTGTCAAAGGAAATGTTAAACTTGAGGTCAACAATGTTTTTGTATTCGTTAAAAATCTGTTGGTTAAGATGAAGTCTTAATGGTGCTTTAATCTTTAAGACTTGAGACGAACCATAGTCATCTGGTGCAAGCTGCAGTCGCTTTTCAAGATCTTGATTTATGATTGGCTCCAAATTTTTATGCATTTGGTTTGCAAGAGTTCACGCTGAAAAAAAAAAAGAAAAAAAAGCGTTTTTTGAACTTTAGTCATTCAAATAGAGTGAAATGTCAACTTTGTCATCATTCTCGTTTCGTAGAATAAGGTTAATATTTACTCTTGTGGTGTCAGTTACGTAAATATGTAGAGAAATAAGTTATGAAATAAGTGCTGTGTCGCCAGTCTTGTGTTCTTAACAGGTTGTAGATACAACCGAAGGTCAATGGCAATCTCTCTCTCTCTCTCTCTCTCTCTCTCTCTCTCTCTCTCTCTCTCTCTCTCTCTGAGGAAAATATTAATGTCTTGAAGTGTCTTTTCTTACCCTTTATTTCAATAAACTAGAATAAGCGAACGTATTGATTATCAATTTTATTCTGTACTGAAACTTGCCAATATCTTCCACTTAAGGGTAATATTAGACTGTTGGGTGATATCCCTATTCTTTATAAAAGTTACGAGTTCTCCCTTTTATGAACTTGAATTGTGCCACACCACTTTTCCTTCCAAGCAAATAACATGATTTCTGGTTCAAGTTTTATATTAAAAAGAAATATCATCCTCGTCTATGGGACCATCTGCCATTTTCTTCACAGTCAGACTTCCACAGATTTCCGTCCTTGGTTTTATGTTATTAAGTGGTATAGAAGCTTCTTGACTTCGCCTTATTGCCCTTTGTACAGTCACATTCACCAAGTCCCAACCCATTACCAACCTTAAGTAGAGAATGCGTTGGGATCACTGACAATGTATGTCGGGAGACTTTTGAATTTGATTGTACATCAATTTCATTTATACATGTATCAGTATATTTGTTTAGTAAGAGTACTGAAGACACATTTATTCAGGAGAATCTCAGGTTGTTAAGTGTACTTACAAACGAATAGTGTCTTCCCACTTAAATACTTAACCTACTTGATTTAATGTTCTGGTGTGGTCCCACTCCACACAAAAAGTTTCTGCACGATCTAGGATCCTTAAGGTTTATTTCTCATATATCCACTTTAATAACGGCGAGTTTGAATAATAATTTTGTGTACTCAGTTACAACTGCCAAATCTATCATAAGTTGCCCTACTCATATTAAGTGGGTTATTCAATAGAAAATTCTACATGTTATCAGTTTCGTACTCTATCCTAATATATTTTTTCCATTTTTCCAGACTGTTTGCATTTCATAGAGAGCGCTGGTGAATGGCTAGACAGAGTCCAAACGACAGGAAATATAGTCTAGAATCATAATCCAACGGTATATAACAGGTAAGAGTATATTTCAAAGCAACGTACTTTCACAATAATGGCATCTTTTCCCAGAGTCTGTTTTTGAATAACACACTCGGTCAACAACGAAATGGGTTTTTAAAACAATTTAATGTTGAGATATTAAATATTCTATATTTGTAAATCTTAATATATCATATTGAATGATTTTTTGTTCTTTTAATGTCAGCGCCAATACTGACTGGTTTATGACGTCATATCAACAATTCTTGTGTTGTGTAGACTTAGCATTTTAGGCTCAGTAGAAATCAAGTTGTCATTTGTTTAAGAAATTGAAGAAATGGCTAACTTAGTATCACCAGGGTTCTTTTGTGTATATCATATATTTGGTATTAGGAATCTCTCTCTCTCTCTCTCTCTCTCTCTCTCTCTCTCTCTCTCTCTCTCTCTGTATGTATAATCAAATCAAAATAACCAAAAATACAACTGAAACATTAAACAAAGTTCTGATTAATGTCAGGAATGAATGACATTTAAACAATCTAAGATAATTTTATATTAGACTTGGTTGATATTGGCAGGCAAGACAAATAAAAATGAATTCTTACTCTCGAATATTGATGACAATTTTACCCAGATCATCAGTCGAGTTCGTAATTTCCTCCGCCAACGAAGTTGGAAGGAGGTTAAGTTTTACTGTGTATGTGTGTTTGTTTGTGAATACCATGGTCACAATTTTAATCGTAGAGTAATGAAACTTGCAGGATTAACTCTCATGTAAATAGCTGGAATTGATTAAATTTTGGAAGGTCAAGGTTAAAGGTCAAGGTCACGGTCAAACAAAATGTCCAATTCACGTAATCAGCCATAAGTCTGGAAATCGTTGTCACAGAGACTTCAGACTTGGTTCATATTTAAGTGTATGAAAATCCACGCCAATCAATAAATGGCAAGGTCAAAGGTCAATGTCAAGGTCGAGTGAAAGGTCGAGAAATAAGCTGCCTCTACAGTTACTGATAATTTCATAATGATTAGACCTATCCTGGGGTTCGAACCTCGGTAATTTAGTTGGATATATTATATCTTATATCTACAGTATAGTGAAATGGAAGTATAGTGCATCTCTCTCTCTCTCTCTCTCTCTCTCTCTCTCTCTCTCTCTCTCTCTCTCTCTCTCCCCATATAGCTTGTATTTCTCCACACTGACTTGTACTGTATATATTTTCTTAATTTTACATATAATTCATGATTCATCCATAGAATATGATTCATATATAGAATGTGATTCATCTATAGAATCTGAATCATCTTGATTCAATCTATAAATTTAAAAAACACTGAAGTTAATGGAATTATAACAGGCGAAAAGGCCGTAACATAAATGGTCTCTTCACCGACAATCTCCCAATTTTCCCCATATCTCATTTTCTTCCTCAAAGCTTAATTGTAGCAACTTGTACCATATTTTATTTATTTTCTCTATATTTAACTATTCATCTACATAATATGACTCATCTGAATTCAGTTTATGAATTCGAAATTTGAATTATTTTTAGAGTTGTCGTCGGCGAAAAGGCCGTTACCAAAGTGGTCTCCACCGATAATGAATTAATTTTCCCCATATCTTATTTTCCTCCTCCACATTTATTTTTACTATATTTTCTTAATTTTCTATATATTCTATGATTAATATACATAATATGATTCATCTGGATGCAATTTATGAATTTATTATCTGAATATTTAATAGAATTTTCTTCGGTGAAAAGGCCGTCAGTCTACGATCTATCTTAAACCGTTAGTCTTGAAACAGAAATTTTACTAAAGGGACTTTTCATTATATTAGAATAGACAAACATTCTAGCACTAATAGTAGTCAATTCTTTTTGGTATTTAATATATAGGCAATGGAAAATTTATCTTAAATGGGCAAATACTGTAGCTTCTACGAGTTTTTCTTTGTTTACTCATATTCGTAGAGTAATAGACTGTCATTTTGATTATTATTATTATTATTATTATTATTATTATTATTATTATTATTATTATTATTTGTTAAGCTATAACCCTAGCTGGAAAAGCAGAATGCTATAAGCGTAAGGCTCTAACAAGGCAAATAGCCCAGTGAGGAAACGGAATAAGGAAACCATAATAAAATTAATTAGCTATTAAAATAAATTGTAAAATATTTAGCAAAACAAGAGGAAGAGAAATAAGATAAGATAGTGTGCCCGAGTGTACCCTCAAGCAAGAGAACTCTAACCCAAGACAGTGCAAGGCCATGGTACAGAGGCTATGGCACTACCTAAGACTAGAGAACAATGGTTTGATTTTGAAGTGTTACTAATTGAAGTCGTATAATCATAAGACTATAATCAGCAGCAGTGGTTGCCATAAGTGTTCATTTAAAATCCCAAAACTTTGCTTCATCTTAATCCCTTTATTTCTTATGTCACTCACCCCTTATAGGGAGACCTTCTCACTACGACCCAAAGGAACAATGTCGTCTTGTAGTCTGTCTTTAGCAGCTGTTGATTCAATTGGGAATTTAAAGGTTTAAAGACAAGGGACAGGGACATTGCCCTAGCAAGCAGGACAATGCTCTAGAGACTGATCCGTGTATACATATGATCAGCGCCCAAGCCCCCTCTCCAAGTTAAGACCAAGGAGGGCCAGGCAATGACTGCTGATGGCTCGGCAGGTAGACCTATAGGCTCCCTCAAACACCCCATACTTAGTTCACAAGGATAGTGAGGTTGCAGAGACCAAAGGAACTAACAAGCTTGAGGCCACCACATAAGAATAGCTTAGGAATGACCAGGTACATAGCTAATGCTTCATTGCTAAATAATATGGTTCGTAATCTTTGTAGAACCATATTATTATTATTATTATTATTATTACTAGCTAAGTTACATCGCCAGTTGGAAAAGCAAGATGATATAAACCCAAGGGGTCCTTACAAGGAAAAATAGTCCAGTGAGGACAGGATATAAACTGCAAGAGAAGTAGTAAGAAACTAAAATGAAATATTTTCAGAATATTAACATTTAGATCTTTTGTATATACACTACAAACTTCAGAAAACAAAAACAGGAGAAATGATCGAATAGTGTGTCCGAGTATACCTTCAATATCGATGCTCAGTCAATTCTAATACTGTAATAAAGTTTACTCTATCATAGAACTCTTTTTAGTCAAGAGCTTAATCTTGAAAAAAAAGTCCTTTTTGTTAATACGGAGAATATACAATCTTTGGGACGGCATTTAGAAAGCCATAGAACTCTGTGCATCTTGGCTGCTCCCATAACAAAACTCGTTTAGTTTTGACAGGATTTGTTGGCCGTGTGATGTACTGTACAACAAAACTCTCTTTAGGGATCATTGTTCACATCATAATTGTTCTAGCTTTAATTCAGCGCAGATTAATCGCTATCGAGTATTTTCTATCTCTGGTTGTAACACATGTCAAACTTGCTGTCTTATTTTGGAGTATTTAACAACCTGGCATTCTGTAATCAGAATGGCCGAATATGCAGACAAAGTACATGAGATGTCTTTTCTTATATGAATACAATTCAATGCAAGTAAAACTAATTATAAATTGATAAATCATACACAGTTAGTATTAGTGTAGGTAGGATTCCCTTGGCTTTTCTCAAGTGTGTCTTGATATGAGAATAGTTAAATATACCGACAATAATGGAGAGTGAGTTTGTCAGCTCAATGTAAGCATAAAAAACACTGAAGTCATTTATCTAATTTCTTATTTCCTTTTCCTCACTGGGCTATTTTCCCTATTGGAGCCTTTGGGCATCTTGTTTCTCCAACCAGGGTTGTAGCTTAGCAAGTACTAATAATAATGATAATAGTAATAGTATAATTGGTAAGAAAGCATGCCATATTGGAGCACAGTCGATAACATGGTGTAATGATCAATATGTCTTATCATTTACTTGTCCAATTTTTATTTGAATGACCTAATATGTAGCCAGTAATAATGCATTGATTATCCTTGGACTGTATACATTATATTGTGTGTTGGTAACTTATTACTCATCTAATTGGCAAAACATGTAGGCACGCATTTTGTAAAGGAATGTGCAGGCATCTTTCAGGATTCTATTGGAGAAGTAGACGGGTGTTCTGTCAACTGATATTTGCCTTGATTTGACGAATCTGGAAATTCAGTGTCAGGACGTTTCATCTCGCACCACTAAGTGACATTCTGATTTTCATGATAGGAAAAACTACTATGATATTAGTAGTATTTTGAATAAAGTTATCTAGTATCAAAGGAAAACTTTGTTGAGAAATCAAAGTTTAATTTGGATATTACTTTGAGAGCCAGCCCAACTCGATTAGATTTTTTTTTTTTTGCCAGTGTGTTTTAAGTACAGGCGGATTTAAAGCAAATTATTAAGGTAATCAAATTTAAATAAGCTTAATGATGCGAATAATGTGAATATTTGTAGTTTAAGGAAGGAATCTCTACCTGCCATCTTGTTTTGTATAGTCGTCAACGCGTGGAATAGTTCCTGACAACCTAATCAATAGTTTAAATGCCCAAACTAACATTCGACCTTCTACCTCCCTCTTCATTAGGAAAGGTGTTTTGCATTTGAAAGAATCTATGAATCTTTGTTGAATAAAGACTATATAAAATGCCTGTCCTTTTACTATATTGTGATTGAAGATGAAAGAATTTTGTAGATAAGTTCTAATTAGAAACAGGTAGTTATATGGCATATGCCTGGTATATATATGACCCCTCCCATGTAACCGCTCTCTCTCTCTCTCTCTCTCTCTCTCTCTCTCTCTCTCTCTCTCTCTCTCTCTCTCTCTCTATACCTAGAGATTTCAGAAGTTGGACAGCTCATGAACCCTGATTGTAATATGCTGGTGATAGAGGATCCAAATGTCCCTTGTTTTAAATGTGAGAATTAGATGATGGTTTCCATTTGGTCTTTAGGTTGAACACTGCTCAATTTATTGAATTTGTAAACAGAATCGGTTTATTTATCATAATTTGACTTAAGAGAAGTAATAAGTTAAACATATTAAGTTTAGATATTGACGTCATGAACATATGTAAGAAGTGGAAGGGTAAAATCTGATTTTTTATATACATTACTCCTATTAAAGTTAAACTTAGTCTACGATGGCTGTTTTGTACAGATTGTAGGCTACATAGAATAGGAGGAATTCTATAAGGGATTTTCCAAGGTAGCTCAAACGATAATGCTCGATTTTCCTTTGCATTGCCTGTAAGATGTATTAATGTTTAGTGACTTTTAATTTTGTATGTAGCTGATTGAATTTGAATTTTACAGGTTGTGTTTTAACCTAGAAATTACGGACGAAGAGCTTCTAACTGCATCATTGAAGAGCAAATTCTGAAACCTTTGCAGAGACTATATTCAAGGTGAGAGTAACAGGATACTTTTTACTTCGAAAGATGCTGGGCAAATATAAAATTTAATCATGAGTCATATTTAAGATAGGAACAAAGCCAGTAGTAAATGTCTATAGCCATTAACAATTGAGAATAAATCAAATATGTAATTTATGATTCCAATGTGTTTGTGAGAGGTAGGATTTGGCTTTCCAGCGGACTATACACGTAAAAATTTGTATCAAAAACCTTATAAATACTGAACTAGATGTTGCCAGTCTTTTACCGTTTTAAAGTCAAATATATTGACGTAAAGGAGTGATATTACGGTCACCAAACCGTAAAAGATAATAACAAAGTAGGGTATGAATTACGGTCACCTGTATTTTACTGAAATTCTGCTAAGAATAGTATATTTTGACTGAGAATTTCTGATTAAAATTACTGGGTTCTTTTAACTATTGTAGTTCTGGAGTATATTTTGAAGGAGATTGGTGTATCTGTATAATGTCATTATAATAAAGCAAATTAATAAGGATCAAATATCAATAACTGTGTACATGGTAACATTCTTTGATATTAATTTGTATAAAGTTTGTCTTAGTTATTCCTTCATTTCAAGATCTTGATATCTATATATTACTAAAATCTATAGAAGATTTTTTTTATATATATAATATTCAAAATGAAAAAATTATGTACATCGTACATAAAGAATTTTTATCCTTCAAAACATAATAAAATTATTTATAAAATTATCGTAAATTCTTATTAATGGATGTGTAAACATCGGCCTTTCTCTTCCCAAGCTGCCGAGTTGTTATAAAGCCAGCAATCTCTTGCATACAAAAGTACATCTGCGTAACAATTATTATTATGTTTTCGTTATAAAGAACTGAATTCCTTTATTTCAATCGGCTCCCATTAAAGACAAAAATAATTATAAATAAAATGAACACGTTATTTCGATAGGAGGAAAACTCGAGGCAAAGAAATAGTCACGATTGTACCAATTATATCGCTAAACATAAAACTGTTTCTTTCTAAAACTATTTTATGTAATGTTGTCAGCAGGAACATAAATCGATTCTTTTCAATGCATTTATATTGAAAGCCATTTAAAAAGAGCCTAAATTGAAATCTGCCATTAAAACAAGAATTTTAATTTATATATATATACTCTAAGTTACGTGTTATTTCTAGTAACATGCGCTAAAATATATCCTACCAAATCCTCAGATTTCCTATACAGATTAATTTTACAATATACAGATTTATTCAGATTTTTATTTCAGTAAATATGCAGATATTTTAAAAGAATATGTGGCAACACTGAAGTGATCTCTCGAGTAATCTCTCTTATAGTTTCAATTCTAATTCTGCCAGTTATTTCCCAATATCCCTCTGAGGGATTTGTTCTCCATTCTACAAAATCTGTTGGAGATTGTTTCATTGTCATACCACGACTCGTGTCCATACAGTAACACCGATCTTACTCATCTATATATAGCCAGATTTCTATTTCAGGCTATTTGATTTCCAAATTTTACTTAACCTAACCATTGTATGATTTTGTTTTTTTTTAATATTTTGTTGAACTCAAATTCTAGGAATCCTGTATTAGAGATCATAGTACTTAAATAATTAAATGGTTCTACCTCATCAATCCTTTCTCCCTCTAATGATATTTCATCTTCCATTGTATATATCAATCTCATTATCTCTGTCTTTCTTCTGTTTAGTTTAGCTTTATGCCAAACCTCACATTTCATGTTTTCTGGTAAGCAAGCTTTGCAAGTCCTGAACTGATTATATTATAGCCTGGATTTTTAGTATGTAATTTCAAGCTTTATTTGTGTCCAGAAAATTATTTTGTGTTGTAAAATATCCATCCAGATGTCAAACTGATATTTCAATTTTCTCTCCACAGGATTAAAGAACCCATGGCAAGAAGAGAGCAAATCTTGAAGGAAGATGGAAGTCTCAGTAGACCCTCTACAACTGCTGCTGCTGTCAACAAGGCGAGAGATCCTCAGGATGAATTATTGGAGTTCCCCTGAAGGTGGCAGTAATCTGTCAGGTCTTCAAAGAAGTCTAGTTCAATCAACGAATCTTTAACGGAGGATTAATTTTGATATTTCAACTTCGTTTTACAAAGTTTTATATCCGAGTAGGAACCCAAAGGTATTTTTGGCAAACTAGGATAACCTGCAAAATACTTTTTATCTTCAGTCTTGCCAATAATTAATTACCAAACCTTTGATGTCCTTCGAGACCATAGTCATGTGCATAATTGGTCCTCAAAAGGATTTAGGCTTGACATTCCTGTTCTAGATTGTTGTCAATGAGTAATATTATCTGTGAATTTATATAACTCTTTTAAACAAATTATCAATACGTGTGACTGCTGGGTAATTAACTTTGTACTTTACACTCCAACTTCTAAAATCTATTATTTGCATTATTCAAAATTCTTGGAACTGTAACTTCAAACCAATTCTTTAATTATTCTTCTTCTTTCGTGAATCAACTCATTTAGATTTTGTTTATAGTTTGTTTTAAAGTTTAAATGCATCTTTCAGTTTGAGATTAGCTTATTTCTGTAATATTACTTTTATCAATTCTATTCCATAACTTTTAGTTGGCCTAACTAATGTCTGCAGAGTTCATGATGTCGATGTTGGATTCCATGTTGAAGTTTATTCATGATAGGCTAAAATTTTACTTAGTTTATGCTTGCATTGTCTATCCCTGTACTGTAGTACAGGCATCACTCCCATAGCTATCTTTATTCAAATAATAGCTAAAGAGAATCCTGTCAAATCCATCTATCTGATTCATTAAGAAATTGACTAAGTTTCTGCATGTATATTTGTCTTTAGTGTTTTTCCATTATAATTTTGCTGTTTAAAATTTTCATCAGTCCTTAATATAACGTTAAGATTGAGCAATTTCTTAATTTGATAGGTTTTAATATTTATGCAGTAAGCCAGTGAGAATCAAAGTAAAGTTGTTTTAAATTATCAAAGCCATTTTGAAATCCTGTAGACATAATGGTATCTGATGGAGATTTGTTGAATTACTGATATGACCCAATAAAAATTTCATATTAAATTCATTCTCTCTCTCTCTCTCTCTCTCTCTCTCTCTCTCTCTCTCTCTCTCTCTCTCTCTCTCTCTCTCTCTCTCTCTCTCTCTCTCTCTCTCTCATATACAATTCAGGTTTTCAGTAAGTTTCCGTTCTGTTGAAGAAAATAATTTTTGTCCATTATTCTCCACTTGTTTTCTTCTCAGAAGCTACTTTAAATACAAATTTGATTGAATTTTTAAAAGAAACATCTTCTGTGGAACATTACAGCAGTCACACATAAGATCCTTGTCCAAAATAGCTGAGAAATTGTCCTAAACTTGATGTTCTTGGAGTTGTTAGTTTTGGATAGTAAGCCTTAGAATGACTTCACTGTTTTTGCTCAAAATTTACTGATTTTAAGGAATGTTTTCATTGAAATTTCATGTAATGACCTTAATCATGTGAACTGCTTCACACCAATAGTTACATAATATAGGTCAAGTGACTTGATTGAAAGACTTAAGGACATAAGGAAGAATAAAGCTTCAATTTAGGTATTTGGGGATCAAATTGTTAAAGACTTTAGTTCTTAAAAGGTTTGAAGCTATGGCAGATTTATAAATTAATGGTACAGTTATAAGACAAGAGAATGGGTAGATACAAAATGTTAAGAACTATTAGATTAATTATAGATTTATAAGGATAGTTGTTGGATTTAAGGTCTAGGAAAGAATATCTATGTAACAACTCTATTAGTTCTAGGAAAGAATATCTATGTAACAACTCTATTAGTTCTAGGAAAGAATATCTATGTAACAACTCTATTAGTTCTCAAGTCTCAAAGAACGTATTGATTGAAAGATTGAAGGAAAGTGTAGCTATAAAACTCAAAATCTATTAAAAAATAAAGGGTTAAGTGGTGTGAGGGAATAGATAAGGGACATGTCATGGTGTTAATGAAGTATGTAAAAAGGTAAAGTACAGAAATGTATCAGCTAAAAGTAAAATAGGTAAGCCATATTTACTGAATGTTACTATGATGAATTTAGGTAGAACATTCGAGTGTAATTAAGTTTATGATCTAAATGGGACTATATGAATTATCGGAAAGCAGATGCAGATGTTTATCGGGACAGGATTGTAAGATAAGTTCAGGGACAAGTTTTAAGGAATATGTATTTATAAATGACTTTTATTAATCTTTTTTTATATATAATTAAATTAACAGCGATTGACGTAGGAATATCCTTTGATGAGACCAAAGGGGACAGTTTATAGATTCATTCTAGAAGGGCAGTCTTTGAGAAAGTTTGAGAGAAATTATTTGGGTGATCGAAGAATTTAGATTAGATTTAGGAAATAACCTTATCTTATTGGAGAGGGCAGCTTTCAGAATGTTTCCTTAGCCGGACAATAATCATAAACTTTAATAATTAAAGAAATTTTCAAAGTTGAGTAAGATCTTTAAGCGTAGGAATTGAGGCAAATGAGTTCGTCTCTTGCTAGTTTGAACTATGTCAACATTAGGTAGCTTCTAAAAACATCGCTGCTTGAAACATTAAGTGATTAATCTAGAATTATAGTTCAGAAAACGCTCTTGTTTGAAACTCTTGTGTTGGCAAGCAAATCATGCAGACATTGCTTAGAATCAACATTATCTGAATTGTTTTCATTTGCACTTTCAGTTGTCATTTTAAGATGGTTTAGATGCAGGAAAATTAATAGTCAGGCTAGTGCTCATTATATAGCCATTGTACTTTATGTATACTAAGGTTGCATATCAATGGTGAATAATATTTCTTGTGTAAATTGCTATCGGTATTTTATTTTTTTATTTTTTTGCAATTGTATTACCTGCTAATGCATTGTTTCTGACTTCTATTTATATATTGCTACTGTATCTCTATTTATGCATTATTACTGTATCTTCTCTTTATACATACTCCTGTATCTTCTCTTTATACATTACTCCTGTATCTTCTCTTTATACATTACTCCTGTATCTTCTCTTTATGAATTTCTACTGTAATATGTAATTTTGATCTGAAAATACATCTGTTTTACCAATGAAAACCTCAGAAAAGACATTAGCCATGCAGAGTACAAGAGATTTGTAATCGTAAAGTAAAATACATTATAGAAGACATCTTAAGACATTCAAGGCTAAGCCATGGATGTTTTTTATGTCTTCTATAATGTCTTTTACTTTACGATTACAAGTCTCTTGTACTTTACATGGCTAATGTCTTTTCTGAGGTTTTCATTGGTAAAACAGATGTATTTTTTTTCAAAATTACTTAATACAGTAGAAATTTATAAACAGAAGATACAATAGTAATGTATGAATTGAAGATACAGTAATAATGTATAGGAAAGCAGTAAAACTTTTGACTAATTTTGTAAAATTTATTACAATGTATAATTTATGAAACTAAAATTGTGTGAATAAATGAAATAAAAACTTCTATAAAATATATTTATTTTCATTACCATTACAACCATATTAAAGAGTATATTGAACAAAATAAAAAATATAAATAAAAAAAATATTAAAAATATTCAATGACCTGGAGTGTTCTCTCCTTAATCTAACGTTCATATGACTTGAGTGTTCTCCGTCGTCCCCCTCCCTCTTCTGGTACCAGTAAATTGCCTTCATTCTCTCTCCTCTGAAAGACCAGAGACCTCATGTAATATAAACCTTGGTTTTAAACTGATAAACCACAATTGTTCATTTATAAGACTGGTTTTATTCCCTTCCTATGTAGAGAGCTCGTTCATTCTTCCACTGGTGATAATGAGAGAAATATGTAGTCTCTTGGTATGTTAGTATTATGAAAATGAAGACTAATTTACTATGATATTCATGTTTAGTTCAATTCTCAAAGTATATTCATTCCTGACAACTCATTTTAGCCTCAAAATTAGTTATCTTCAAAATATATAAGGTACTTTCACTTTGGGTTTAAGCATAGTAGACCGAGTCGACTATTTTGTGTTAAAAATTATTTTCAAATTATGAATTAAGAAAAACAAATACGTTTAGATAATATCTTTTATTGTAGAAGATTATTTGCCATACACAGAACAGGTTTCAATATACTTAATAGCAATATTAAGTATAAATATGAATACACTACGAAGTCAAGGACAAACCATATCAAATTCTTTAACCCCGTTTTCTAACAAACTCAACCAACGACAGAAAATCATAGAAAACGGAAATTTCAGATTCCATAAAATGGGATACTAAAGTAATACGTTATCTTTGATTTTTCTGAACATTGGAATGATTTTGAAGTTAAACATTTGAGATTAAAAGCGCCATGATTGTGTAAATTAGTTAAGTTTTCAATAAAAAAAAAGAAAAGGAAATGGAAAGCCCACCAAGGCCCGCCCCTTCCCACCTGGTAACAAGATTAACTAAGCATTTTGTTTTTGAACGAACAAAGTCACCAGGCCCTTGAATGCTTTCCATTTCCTTCTCTTTTTGAAATGTTTTATTGAAAATCTTACAGACATTAATGCAATGATCATGAATTAAATACGCCAAGAATAGTATGAAGTTTTCGAGATAATGTTATAGTATTCTAATTTTGACATCTTAAATGATAAACCTTTAAGCAATGACAGAAAAAGGGGACTTTTTTCTCAAATCTAAATTTTCTTTTAGAAACAATAATTAAATAGAAACATGGTTGGAGGGAGTGGAGACCTCATCAGTCTTATATTACAATTCCACCACGATCAATTACTCCAGAATCCTTTTGCCCTCTCAAAAGCAGACAGGAACCACAACTGCCCCAAAGGATCTCTCTCATCCGTCCCATTTCATGTGCAGGATTGAGTCAGGTAAAGGAGAAGACACGTGCAAACCACTGCCCTGACTATCCTTACTACTCCTCCTAGCAGATAGGCAGATCGGACCGAAGTACACATTAACCTTGCACGTGGACCACACAAAGTCAATTCAGTTCCATGTGTAATACATTCTCAAATATGACCCCTTTTGGAAGCTATGCGGAGAGAACATAATTTAAGGTTTTCTTAAAACCCAAACAACCCTTAACATAATAGTAGGCCTACCTGCAAAGCTGAACAACCCTTAAACTAACAGTAGGCCTACCCACAAAGCTGAACAATCCTTAAACTAACAGTAGGTCTACCTACAAAGCTGAACAACCCTTAAACTAACAGTAGGCCTGCCTACAAAGCTGAACAACCCTTAAACTAACAGTAGGCCTACCTACAAAGCTGAACAACCCTTAAACTAACAGTAGGCCTGCCTACAGAGCTGAACAACCCTTAAACTAACAGTAGGCCTGCCTACAGAGCTGAACAACCCTTAAACTAACAGTAGGCCTACCTACAAAGCTGAACAACCCTTAAACTAACAGTAGGCCTGCCTACAGAGCTGAACAACCCTTAAACTAAGAGTAGGCCTGCCTACAGAGCTGAACAACCCTTAAACTAAGAGTAGGCCTACCTACAAAGCTGAACAACCCTTAAACTAACAGTAGGCCTACCTACAAAGCTGAACAACCCTTAAACTAACAGTAGGCCTACCTACAAAGCTGAAAAACCCTTAAACTAACAGTAGGCCTGCCTACAGAGCTGAACAACCCTTAAACTAACAGTAGGCCTGCCTACAGAGCTGAACAACCCTTAAACTAAGAGTAGGCCTGCCTACAGAGCTGAACAACCCTTAAACTAACAGTAGGCCTGCCTACAGAACTGAACAACCCTTAAACTAAGAGTAGGCCTGCCTACAGAGCTGAACAACCCTTAAACTAACAGTAGGCCTGCCTACAGAGCTGAACAACCCTTAAACTAACAGTAGGCCTACCTACAAAGCTGAAAAACCCTTAAACTAACAGTAGGCCTACCTACAGAGCTGAAAACCCCTTAAACTAAGAGTAGGCCTACCTACAAAGCTGAGCAACCCTTAAACTAAGAGTAGGCCTACCTACAAAGCTGAACAACCCTTAAACTAAGAGTAGGCCTGCCTACAGAGCTGAACAACCCTTAAACTAACAGTAGGCCTACCTACAAAGCTGAACAACCCTTAAACTAACAGTAGGCCTGCCTACAGAGCTGAACAACCCTTAAACTAACAGTAGGCCTACCTACAAAGCTGAAAAACCCTTAAACTAACAGTATGCCTACCTACAAAGCTGAAAAACCCTTAAACTAACAGTAGGCCTACCTACAGAGCTGAAAACCCCTTAAACTAAGAGTAGGCCTACCTACAAAGCTGAGCAACCCTTAAACTAAGAGTAGGCCTGCCTACAGAGCTGAACAACCCTTAAACTAACAGTAGGCCTGCCTACAGAGCTGAACAACCCTTAAACTAACAGTAGGCCTACCTACAAAGCTGAACAACCCTTAAACTAACAGTAGGCCTGCCTACAGAGCTGAACAACCCTTAAACTAACAGTAGGCCTGCCTACAGAGCTGAACAACCCTTAAACTAACAGTAGGCCTGCCTACAGAACTGAACAACCCTTAAACTAAGAGTAGGCCTGCCTACAGAGCTGAACAACCCTTAAACTAAGAGTAGGCCTGCCTACAGAGCTGAACAACCCTTAAACTAACAGTAGGCCTACCTACAAAGCTGAAAAACCCTTAAACTAACAGTATGCCTGCCTACAGAGCTGAACAACCCTTAAACTAACAGTAGGCCTGCCTACAGAGCTGAACAACCCTTAAACTAACAGTAGGCCTGCCTACAGAGCTGAACAACCCTTAAACTAACAGTAGGCCTGCCTACAGAGCTGAACAACCCTTAAACTAACAGTAGGCCTGCCTACAGAGCTGAACAACCCTTAAACTAACAGTAGGCCTGCCTACAGAGCTGAACAACCCTTAAACTAACAGTAGGCCTGCCTACAGAGCTGAACAACCCTTAAACTAACAGTAGGCCTACCTACAAAGCTGAACAACCCTTAAACTAACAGTAGGCCTACCTACAAAGCTGAAAAACCCTTAAACTAACAGTAGGCCTACCTACAAAGCTGAAAACCCCTTAAACTAAGAGTAGGCCTACCTACAAAGCTGAGCAACCCTTAAACTAAGAGTAGGTCTACTTACAAAGCTGAATAACCCTTAAAATAACAGTAGGCCTACCTACAAAGCTGAACAACCCTTAAACTAAGAGTAAGGCTACCTACCAAACAGAGGTTTTACCCAAGTGTCACATTGCCTAGTACTTATTCCTATCATACAGACACACCAACTAATCGAACAGTAGGCCTACTCGATAAAAAATTAGTACAGTGTTAACACACACACACACACACACAACTGCCCAGTCCTGAATAGATTCTATTGATATTAGATGCTCCTGAACATTTCTGACTAAAACAAAATATTGAAAAGCTGAAGGAGATTTTGAAGTATTTGGAGTCATCCTCTCTGACTTAGAAGTCAATCTTCCTTTCATGAAATATCTTTGGCTTCATAAACTTCGTATTTCCCATCTTAATAGTCAGTAGATTCTTTTAAGGATTTGAAAAATTAAATATCTTAAAACGTATTATGTGAAATAAATAAATTTTGAATTTGAGTCTATCAGATATCATAAAATTAATATGAAAGTTAAAAATTAGGAAACTGATTTATATTAGGCCATTATATGGCTTGGAAAAGGTTATTAACAATGTTAAAAACATCTATGGGTATGATAGTGTTCCTCTTTAACTGTTAAATTCTCCGTAATGTTAAGGATAGTTGAGGATCTACAGTTATCCTAGATATGGCTCAACTAGTTGGCTTCTAACCGAAATGTCTCCACTAGGCCTATCATGAATACTGAAGACAAATGAAACTTTATTTGAAAAGAATTAAGGCCAAGACTTGCAAAGCGTTTCTATATTTCAATGGGATGAACTAATGGCTTTACTCTTTCATCGAAAAATAATTTTATTTATTAAAAGACTTTTGAAAAACAATCAGAATTATAAAATATCTTATTCATTGGGTATCATTTGTAAATATCATTGCTTATGGTCAATGCAGAAGACTGGAACTTGTCCAATAAAAACGAATTGTTTGAAAAAACCTTAAACTTTTCCATATTATAAAAAGAATATTTTTATAACTATATTTAACTCAACACCTTGCCTATCACCTCATCTTAATGTGGCCACGTAAGAAATTAATATATTAAAAGATTCATAAAATAACTTTATAATTTTGACAATCTATAGATAAAAACAATTAGGATAGACCAATCTGGTAAAGTGAGCAAATGATAAAGCTATTTAAAAATTCTTTAGATTTAATCTATAATTAATGCAAAAACAAGTGAAATTACTTTTGATTAACCTGCGGATTTGCTATTTCATATATTTATTTAATTACTCATTATGAAAATCGTTGAAATCTACGATTCAACTATGGAATTAATTTAGGCACCAGAATTATTTAGATTATTCTCAAAACGCTTTGATTTGAAACTTCCCTTTGGCCAATTATGGAAGGAAACTGATATTGTCTGTCATGAAATTTGAATTCTTAGAGCTGTCTACTGAACAAAGTTTACCTTAATCTCATGATTTAAACCCAATCTTATTATTCAAACTCAATCTCATGATTTAAACTCAATCTCATGATTTAAATTCAATCTCATGATTTAAACTCAATATCATGATTTAAACTCAAATGATTTAAACTCAATCTCATTATTTAAACTATATCTTATTATTTAGACTTAATACCCTATGGTTTACTATAAATCTAGATTAATTTTATGGTTTTAACCTGAGGTACACACACTTACTAACCTTGATTTAACCAGAGAAAACCTAATCTAAGTGTCTCACTAATATAACCTTTACACAGATCTATTAAAATCAGTAACCAATTAAACTTATTTTCCCTAAAGACAAAACTAGTAAGAGACACTAACTCCTTTCTCTAGACTAGATCCTCCTTCTCTTAACACTTACTCCAGACATCATCCAACCATCCGTTCATTGCTTGTTACAAGTTTACTGATGTACAAGGAATGCATTGTCCTGCATTCATTAATTCCTAAATTCAATCCCAAGGTTTAATTTTAAGTGGTAGAGCAGCAACATAAGTGGTAGAGTAGCAACATAAGTGGTAGAGTAGCAACATAAGTGGTAGAGTAGCAACATAAGAGGTAGAGTAGCAGCATAAGTGGTAGAGTAGCAACATTAAGTGGTAGAGTAGAAACATAAGTGGTAGAGTAGCAACATAAGTGGTAGAGTAGCAACATAAGTGGTAGAGCAGTAACATAAGTGGTGGACTCTCAGAGATGACTGTCATGAACCAATGATCAAAAAGTTTTCCAAAAACTTTTTCGTATTACATAGTGACAAACTGACCTATTTCTTGTCCCCTTCAAGTCACTCAGAGATGACGTTAATATCTACATTAAAATCAATGGAAAAACAGACATTTGAAAAGTGTATTGTACCATATTATGAGAAAATTATAATTAAACTACCATTTTGTTAAAGTTAATTCCGCCAATTATTAATTAAAATCAACCAATTGAAATTCAAAACTTTCCAGCCAAATCAACATAGGTCTTCCGTATTTCGCATCGATATGAAAATAATGAAACGTTCAACATAACTCGAAAAAGTTACTAATTTCAAAAAATGAAATTGGCTTAATGGGTTGGTATTTGAAATGCTGAGTGACATGAAATATCAAGACATTAAAATCTCTAAAAACTGATTTTTCAGGATTTTTCTTATAGTACTTACATTAAATCTGATAATTTGCTTTGAAGATTAGTGAACTAACTTCTAGTTTTATATTACCCTAAGTTACTACACATTTACTCAACATGGACCTAAGTTAACTAATGTTTTAAACAGTTTTAATCAACAGTTTATGACAATCTTAAATATATTAGCATTTAAACGTAAGGGACTTTAGCATAAGCAGATCAGAGTTTATTAAACTTTGTTAATTCAACAGTTTTTGGCTTTAGTTGTCTGGAAAGAATGGCGTAGAAATTATGATGTTATAATAAATAACTTAAATTGTATATTCAAATCTCAAGTGTCATTAAAATCAAAAGAAATTGGCGAGTTATATAGTTTATTACAATATAAACACCAATTCTCTGAGTTGATGTTTTGTACAAGCTTCAGAGGCTTATCAGATTAGGTCTAAGTTTTCTGAACTACAAAGTTTCCTTGCATAAAATGAATATAACTTCAGAGAGGTTAAGTTTTGTAAATTACTACACAAGATACATTCCTGCACATCAGTATTATAGTACGTTTATAAAGTCTAATCTCAAAAAGTCATACTTCAGTTTAGATCCTTTGCCTAATCCTGCATAAATTTTAGAAATACTTAACCGAGAGCAGATTAAACTAAATGAAATTGAAGCCATAGGATTTAACCCTAAATAAACATCCCCTAAGCTAGGTTACCTGATCCTGAATTACACAAATAATGACTTTAATAATCCCTTAATTCCTCTCATCAACATTGGCACTAACTCCCCACTAAAAACTAAAACTATACCAACAACAATATACTCAAGAATGTATTACACACTTCTTCTAAAATGACTCACAGCAGTTCTTTATCCCTTCTTTATGTCCTGAACAGAAACAGTAGGAATCAGATATCTTGGGACATTTATAGTCCCAGCTGGACCCCTTTTCAGAGAGCTCGGGTTTCTCTCAGTATAATGGAAAGCACTGGATTGCAAGACTGATTCCGTCAACACTTTTTGAGAAAGTTATCTAAAATTTTAAAACTAAATTAAAATATCTCTACAACATTTTGATTTTCATTGACAGATAAAATTGAAAAATTAAGCAGTTACTAATTTCACATAATCATTGAAAACTCACATATTCTTGGACAAAATTTAAATCACTCTCTTGACAGAAATAATTTCACAACTCAATTTACACAATACATGACAAATTTGATATAGTTTGATTTTAAATGACAGTGTATACATAACAGAAACCTGTTCAATTTGACATTACAATCTCCTACAATTCAAGATTAAAGATTTTTTAAAAAGTTTTAAATTAAATTTCAAAAATATATAAAAGTATGAAACAAATTTTTAAAAATCATTTGAGGCTTTAAAGATCCTTTAACAAGACTGAATTATTATCATGGCTAGAATTGACAAGACAGAATCTACCCTGACAAGATTTCAGAGAAATCAAATTGGACTAAACATGTTCACCATAGCACAGAGTCTAGCATTTTGACAATACAACATACACAAGTTAACAATTTTCTTCTCTCATTAAACCAGCAAAAGAATGAGCGAGTTCCGTACATGGGAAGTTTATAAACAGCCTAAATGAACAGTGGTTCCAGTCAAAAGCAAGATATATACTTCATGGGCCCTCTGGCCTTTCAGTGGTGAGGAATATGGCAAATACTGATACCAGAAGAGGGAGGGGGACAGATGGGGAGGGAGGCTCAGTCATATGAACGTTCCCTTTATCTTTTGAATCTTTCCAAATTGGGAGGGGTAGGATCAAGGAGTGGGAATGGGAGTTCTGAAACTTTGATTAAGTATTAGAGAGAACAATAATCTGATTCGAACCCGTCATTTAAAAAAATCAAAGTTAATTTCAAGGTATGTTCATGTAGCTTAAGAGAAGATGAGGAATAATACTAATACTAGCCAAAGCCCTACCATTTCACACACTAACATGCTAGCCCTCCCACTTCCTAGCCGCCTACTAGCCATTTCACCCCAAAGCCCAACTAACCCTTTCAGACCAAAGACCTAGTCATTTCACACCAAAGTTTCTTAGCCACTTCACACCAAAGACCTCCTAGCCATTTCACACCAAAGTCTTCCTAGCCCTTTCACAGGAAAGCCCTTCTAGGAATTTCACACCATAGCCTTCCTAGTCACTTCACACCAAAGCCCTCCTAGCCATTTCATACTAAAGCCCTCCTATCCATTTACACCAAAGACCTTCTAGCCATTTCACACCAAAGCCTTCCAAGCCTTTTCACACCAAAGACCCCTTAGCCACTTCACACCAAAGCCCTCATAGCAATTTCACACCAATGCCCTCCTAGCCACTTGACACCAAAGCTCTCAAATCCATTTCACACCAAAGACCTTCTAGCCATTTCACACCAAAACCTTTTCACACCAAAGACCTCTTAGCCACTTCACACCAAAGCCCTCATAGCAATTTCACACCAAAGACCTCTTAGCCACTTCACACCAAAGCTCTCGTGGCCATTTCACACCAAAGTCTTATTAGCCACTTCACACCAAAGCCCTCCTAGCCATTTCACACCAAAGCCCTCCTAGCCATTTCACACTAAAGCCCTCCTAGTCATTTCACACCAAAGTCTTCCTAGCCCTTCCACACCAAAGCTCTCCTAGCCATTTTACAACAAAGTCCTCCTAGCCATTTCAGACCAAAGCCATCCTAGCCTTTTCACACCAAAGCCCTCCTAGCCATTTCACACCAAAGCCTTCCTAGCCATTTCACACCAAAGACCTCCTAGCCATTTCACACCCAAGCCTTCCTAGCCATTTTACACCAAAGACCTCCTAGCCATTTCACACCAAAGCCTTCCTAGCCATTTCACACCAAAGCTCTCCTAGCCATTTCACACCAAAGCCTTATTAGCCATTTCACACCAAAGCTCTCCTGGCCATTTCACACTTTAGCCTTCCTAGTCTTTTTACACTAAAGCCCTCCTAGCCATTTCACACCAAAGCTCTCCTAGCCATTTCACACTTTAGTCTTCCTAGTCTTTTTACACTAAAGCCCTCCTAGCCATTTCACACTTTAGCCTTTCCTAGTCTTTTTACACTAAAGCCCTCCTAGCCATTTCACACCAAAGCCCCTCTAGCCATTTGACACCAAAGCTCTCCTAGCCATCTCACACCAAAGCCCTCCTAACCATCTCGTCTGCCAACGATCACCTAAAACTATTCACTATTCTGTATTATCCAGCAATGTTCAATTCCTACTTTGATTCTTAGTATTTAAATCTATACCAATCAACAAATCAGCCTTTCGACCTTCCAAAAAGCTTAAAGTTTTTAGAACCATCTTTCCTAACCTCAAGTTTAAGCTTCTCTAACAATATCTAATCAAAATCTGAAAAAAAAACATGTACAATAACTTTTTGATAGGCCTATATTCTATAACTTTTTCTTTCATTCATAGTATACTCCTAAAATCCTCTCTATACATTAACTTAATATTGAGAGAGAGAGAGAGAGAGAGAGAGAGAGAGAGAGAGAGAGAGAGAGAGAGAGAGAGAGAGAGAGAGAGAGAGAGAGAGAGAGAGAGAGTAACATGGGGAGGATGGACATTTAATCAAATACTGAATCTTACAGATTTAGAAATAAAAGTTGGATAAGTTTTTATACAAATTAAAGACATTAAAATAGTTAATCTAGATTTTTAAATATAGGACCAATAAGGTATTTAAACTTTAGATTGCTTCAAATAAAGTTGTTAGTTATTATCCTTTATAAAATTTAAACTACAATATGGGGGATCAGCTATCAAAGGTAAACTATTGAAACTAGAAAGGGTTTTGTGTTAAGGAACCTTAAGCTTATAGGACAGATAGAAAAATTGAAAGGCTAAACAAGAACACACCTTGAAATAAGCATTTAAAGCAGCTCAATTTAAATGCCACAAACAGAAATAAATTATGTTTACCTAACTTAAACCTCATTTCCATCAACTGAATGTTTTGGCATCGGATAATTCAGTAATCTTATATAAACTTAATTCCTAATACAATAACACTACAGTTTGACAATTTTCCAACTAATTTACGACCATATTCCTACTTCCTGAACTTTAAAAAGGATATATATTGCAAACTAATACCTGCTTTAATATTCATAAAGGTTTTTCAAATCTTACTAAAAATACTCAATTCTTGAAAGTCAAAATTGACAAATAGAAAAAAAAATAGCTAAAACTTTGCTTCTGGGATCTCATAATTTGAATGTCCAATCCCACTAAATCATATAAGTAAATCCAGACTGAAATTTAACTGAAGCAGCCCTGCCTCTACCTGAAATAGCCCAGTCTATCTGAAATACACCACCCTCTATCTCAAATACAGTAACTCTTCCTTGAAATAGCCCAGCCTCTACCTGAAATAACTCCTACCTGAAATGGCCCTGCCTCTACATGAAACAGCCCTGCCTCTACATGAAACAGCCCTGCCTCTACATGAAACAGCCCTGTATCTACCTTAAACAGCCCTGCGTCTACATGAAACAGCCCTGTATCTACCTTAAACAGCCCTGCGTCTACCTGAAACAGCCCTGCGTCTACCTGAAACAGCCCAGCCTCTACCTGAAACAGCCCAGCCTCTACCTGAAATAACTCCTACCTGAAATGGCCCTGCCTCTACACGAAACACCCAAGCATTTGCCTGAAACAGCCCAGCAGCAACCTATAAAAAGCCCTGCATCTACCTGAAACAGCTCAGCATCTACTTGAAATAACTTCTATCAGGACGACCAAAAATCTAATATCTAAAAGACCTCAGGTTAGTTTACCCAATATTGCAATATTAGTGATTGACATGGATTTCGATAGACCTAAATTGATTCTTAAGTGAATTTTAGCCATAAATTATTCATTAAAGTAATTTTCAAAGGGATTTTAATCTATAAAAACTAAATTCATGAAATTAAAAATGAAAGAACTTAGGTAAATTAGTAAGCTGGCAATATAACTTAGCATGCTGTCCAAGACTTAAAACTTGAACAAGATACTCAAATCCTCATAGGGAGAAAATGGTGTCCTAGAAGTCCCACTTGCTCTGAAGGACTTTGCCAGGAGAGTCTGGATCCCAGAGGACTGTTCCAGAAGTTCCACTTGCTTTGAAGGACTTTGCCAGGAGAGTCCGGCTCCCAGAGGACTGTTCTAGAAGTTCCACTTGCTCTGAAGGACTTTGCCAGGAGAGTCCGGATCCCAGAGGACTAATCCATTGTAGTTCTCAATGTCCCTCATCCTTTTGGTTAGAGAGTTTGAAGCATCCTAGGAGAAGGCCACATTAACCTGAAAGGCAAAAGTGTTAATAGGAACTCACAGAATATAACTAATTAAGATTCATAAGGCACAAATTGAGTACTGTTTTCGGTCATTTTTTAAAGCAATAATATGTTTTTCATAATTCAGATCAACTGAAAACAAATCAGGATATTTAATCCCCCAAAAGTAGAATATTTTAAGCTAAAAAATTTAGAGATTTTAAGCCCCCAAAACGAAGTCACAAAACTTATGATATTCTAAAGACCAATAGATTATGATATTTCAGCGAATAAGTTAGAGTATTTCAAAGCAAAAAGAGAAAATCGGGATATCTTAAAAGAACAAATAAAAAAGGTTTTGATTTTTGTTACAGAGCAAAAGATAAACTGGAAAGAAACCATTTTCACACACCAAAGCCCGCCTGAACAGACTTTTACGTGTCTATTGGAGGGCGAGAAATAAACCCCTAAAAGTTAAAGTAAAAAAGTAAATATAGAACTAAACTCTAAACTTACTCGAGTTTAAAAGCATTTAATAAAAAGCATGAGTTTAATCTGAGCTTCCAAACTAACGGGATTTACTACTAGAAAAAAAATAATAATAATAAAATTCAGCCAAAAAAAACGATTTTCTGATTAGTTTGAGTGAGTCCCATCACTTAAATTTCAATTTAAAGACTCCCCTTCCCGAAAATAATTCTCATAAAATGGAAAACCAGAATCCACAAAGTACTAAACCTTCAAAATCAGATATTTACTGAGTCCAGTCTTATATCCCATCTCTGTAACTCTTGCAACTTCACCCTAGTACCAAATGTTACAAAATCTAACCTAGGTTTCAAAAGCACACAACTTTCAAATTCAATTTGACCATCTTAAAGGAAGTTGACAATATTGGATCATTGAAGATGGCAAACTTAACTCGGGTCATACTGGAGACAGGAGACTGAAGACCTTCATCACAATCTTTCAACTTCAGGATCAACAGCGTCTGTCTTCACGTCCTCCAGGCTTCGGTGCCATACCACACAAACTGGATCACAAATCTGGAAGGAATTGAAAAGGATATTTCAATAGAATTTTTGCTTTTGCCTCTTTTACATAAGTCATTTTTCCTAAAATTATTTTGACAAAAAAAAGTAAACTTGAAGTAATGTTGTCCCAAAATAGTAGGTCTAATGGAGACCTAGAATTAAACTATACTTGCATACTTGCATTAACATTTTTCCCTTTACAAAAATGCATTTATTTAATCAAAGCTTTTACCAATTACTCGGGAATTAGTAGAAAAACATTAATAAGAAATATATATTTTGATCAAATACAGCTTAAGTGAATCCCACGAGGCCTATTACTTGTTTCAAATCAAGAAAAAATTAAATCTCACTGAATGGATTACCAATTCCTGGAAATAAAAAAGATCTTGAATATTATTTACTCAGCATAATCTAATATTGTTCTGTACGGGATTGAGGAACTGCATAACCAGCACTAAATGCCAGAAATCTAACCTATCTTCTAAAAAGCATAGAACTTTAAAACGAGGATTTTACCATTAATTAAAGCGAAGTTCACAGTATTAGTTCACCCTGGATGGTGTCATACGTAACTTGTCTCATTCATAAGACAGAGGATTCTCTTGTAGCGATTTCTCAACTTGTTGCATGACAGCCTTAGTGTCCTCTTCCAGTCATCAGTTTCTTATGAATTTAATACCAAGCAAACTGGAGCACAAATCTGGAAAGAATTGAAAAGGACATTTTAGAAACATTTTCACTTTTGCCTACTGTAATTCAATTAGATTTCTCCCAAAATAGTTTAAGATTCCTTCCAGCCTTAAGATGCTTGTCACTAGTTGACTATCCAATGTCAACAGCTGAGTTGACTGCCAGACATAAAAAACTATTTAGTTACAAGAGATTCCTGTTAGCACGAACAAATACAAGAGGTTTATTTGTTGAACAAGTCATAATTCATTGGTTGTATTAATTAAATTGTCAAAAAACACCACACCTAAAACTATTGGCCACAAATGATGGGGAACTAGTACACTGATGATATAATTCCTGAAGCGTTTTTGCCTTACTTTCCTAGTTAAAATTTCACAAATAACATATAACAATAACTACAGTATCATAGTTATAGTTGTAGATTGTTAGAAACCAAAAATGAATTATAGAGTTGCAAAAGAAATGGAAAGCAAAACTGTTTCCTCATAAGGATTACAGTTAACGTTAAATTAATGAATTCAATCAGAAATGATTAATATTTGTGTCCGACTGTGGGGGAATAGCCGTTCGGTCGTTAGCTTGACTAAAAGCTTTACCTATTTTTCTTCATAAATTAAAAGTAAATAACTTAATGCTACTTAGTATAGTAACTATTAGCGTTAATGATAAGTAAAATGAATAATTGTTTTGTTCATTAAATATAAGTAAGGTTGGAATTAAAATAAATTCCAACAAGATTGTGACTGCAGAATTGGGTCTATACTTCATGACATGTATCCCTGGAGTGAACAAATTGGAGGAACAGAATCAAGACGTCAAGTAAACCTATCTGGAAAGACTACGATGGACTGCAACAGCTTTACCAGGGGATTTGTGTGTTTCATACTTCTAAAGAAAACCTAGTAACGTTAGGTGGTCCTGGGATTACTAAAGAAATCTATATATTAAAGCCAATGCGTGACTGCAAGAATAGTTAAACTCGTTATTATTATTATTATTATTATTATTATTATTATTATTATTATTATTATTATTATTTGCGAAGCTACAACCCTAGTTGGAGAAAAAGGATGCTATAAGCCTGAGGGCTCCAACAGGGAAAATAGCCTAGTGAGGAAAGGAAATAAAGTAATTAACAATTAAAATAAAATATTTTAAGAACAATGAGATTAGAATAAATTTTTCATATATAATCTATAAAAACTTAAAAAACAAGAGGGAAATAAATAAAATAGAATAGTGTACCCGAGTGTACCCTCAAGCAAGAGAACTCTAACCCAAGATAGTGGAAGACCATGGTACAGAGGCTATGACACTGTCCTACCTACAGCAATTCATGTGACAGATTTCCTAAAAATGGTTTTGAGCACAATATCCACATTAACGAGTTCACATTTTGGTTATTATAGTACGTTTTAATAAATTACTTTGATTTTATGATTAAGTGTTTTATTAAGCTTTAAACTATCACCTAAAGATCCTCGCTTAGGGTGGTGGATCTTCAGACGAGAAAATTTTAAGATAGTGGATCTTCAGGTGATCCAAAAATCAATTAAACTTTACCTTTTAAAAGTAAGTTTGGCTACTAAGGATAACGCCAGTCGAGTCTGTCTCTTTCCAAAACCAAGCAGAAATAACTTTGGACAACCGATAACCGATTGTCCGGCTTGCATTGGCCAAACAGTGGACAAGTCCAGTCGTAACTTTCTGTGAAGTGTTATGTTCTAATGACCTCAGAAATACGTTACTAAAGAATAAGGCAAACTGAGACAATGACAAGTTCATCATGAACATCGTCATCACCTGTGTTATTTCCAGGACTGACTATTGAAACTCGCTCTGTTACCATCTCAAGTGACAACTTAAGATATTATGATCTTGTCTAACTTATTTTTGAACTCGTTTACCTAAGTGTTACTGTTCACTACATCCGCTGGAAGTCTATTCCAAGTATTTGCTATTTAAGAATGTCAAGAAATTTCCACTTTGAGTGGTGTCGTACCTTTTCAATTCCAGTTTGTGTCCGTTACCCCTGAACTGATTTGAATGAGCTGTAGTTGTTCTTTAGACTATCAAAAAGTTATTCAATTACAAAATGATTGAGAGAGAGAGAGAGAGAGAGAGAGAGAGAGAGAGAGAGAGAGAGAGAGAGAGAGAGAGAGAGAGAGAGAGAGAGAGAGAGGTCCTATAGTGATAAGGGTTCCCCTGTGTGATAGGACCACGAAACCAGCCCTTGAAGTTCAAGTTTTACAGTATATTCATATCAAACAATGGCTAATTACTGTTTACTTTTTATCTTGCAAGACTGCTATTATTATCAATACATAATTGTAAACGATGTTCACTAATTTACAAAACATAATTAATTTGATATGTCAAAACCAAGTAAATTATAAAAACTAAATGAAGGGTTTCCATCTAATGACACTCTATTCTAAGTTATCCCAACCACGAATAAGAAAAATATTTATAATAAAATAATTTCCATCCAAAAACTTATTCAAAACTTTATATTTCTTATTGAATTTAAAACTTAATAATTATCACAGCATTCCGAATTCACCAATGTTCAGTGGTGTTTTTTTTTTTTTTTTTTTTTTTTTTTTTTTTTTTTTTTTTTTTTTTTTTAAGCACTATTATGATAATTTAACTATTAACATCTATTAGTCTGTGTGATACACAAAATACTTATGATACGATAAACTGATTTTGTAGGTCCTGTAGAGAGAAGGGTTCCCCTGCGTGATAGGATCAGGAGAACAGCAATATAAGTATAGTAAGCAAGCATGAAAGTAAGTAAACATGTAAGTAAGCAAACATTCAAGTAAGCAAGCATGTAAACATGTAAGTAAGCAAGTAAACATGTAAGTAAGTAAGTAAGTAAGTAAACATATGAGTAAGTAAGCAAGTATGCAAGTAGACATGTAAGTAAGCAAGCAAGTAAACATGTAAGTAAGTAAGCAAGCATGTAAGCAAGTAATCATGTAAGTAAGTAAGCAAGCAAGTAAACATATAAGTAAGCAAGCAAGCAAGCAAGTAAACATGTAAGTAAGCAAGTAAACATGTAAGTAAGTAAGCAAGTATGCAAGTAAACATTTAAGTAAGCAAGCAAGTAAACATGTAAGTAAGTAAGCAAGCATGCAAGCAAGTAAACATGTAAGTAAGTAAGCAAGCAAGTAAACATGTAAGTAAGTAAGCAAGCAAGTAAACATGTAAGTAAGTAAGCAAGCAAGTAAACATGTAAGTAAGCAAGCAAGTAAGCAAGCAAGTAAGGTTAGGTTGCAAGCAAGTAAGTAAGTAAGCAAGCAAGCAAGCATGTAAGTAAGTAAGTAAGGAAGCATGCAAGTAAACATGTAAGTAAGCAAGCATGCAAGCAAGTAAACAGGTAAGTAAGCAAGCAAGTAAACATGTAAGTAAGTAAGCAAGCAAGTAAACATATAAGTAAGTAAGCAAGCAAGTAAACATGTAAATAAGTAAGTAAGTAAGCAAGCAAGCATGTAAGTAAGTAAGCAAGCATGCAATTAATATATAAGTAAGTAAGCAAGCAAGCAAGTAAACATGTAAGTAAGTAAGTAAGTAAGTAAGCAAGCATGCAAGTAAACATGTAAGTAAGTAAGCATGCAAGCAAGTAAACATGTAAGCAAGCAAGTAAACATGTAAGTAAGTAAGCAAGCATGTAAGCAAGTATTCATGTAAGTAAGTAAGCAAGAAAGTAAACATATAAGTAAGCAAGCAAGCAAGCAAGTAAACATGTAAGTAAGCAAGTAAACATGTAAGTAAGCAAGTATGCAAGTAAACATTTAAGTAAGCAAGCAAGTAAACATGTAAGTAAGTAAGCAAGCATGCAAGCAAGTAAACATGTAAGTAAGTAAGCAAGCAAGTAAACATGTAAGTAAGCAAGCAAGTAAACATGTAAGTAAGTAAGTAAGTAAGCAAGTAAACATGTAAGTAAGTAAGTAAGTAAGGAAGCATGCAAGTAAACATGTAAGTAAGCAAGCATGCAAGCAAGTAAACAGGTAAGTAAGCAAGCAAGTAAACATGTAAGTAAGCAAGCAAGCAAGTAAACATATAAGTAAGTAAGCAAGCAAGTAAACATGTAAATAAGTAAGTAAGTAAGTAAGCAAGCATGTAAGTAAGCAAGCATGCAATTAATATATAAGTAAGTAAGGAAGCAAGCAAGTAAACATATAAGTAAGTAAGTAAGTAAAAAAGCAAGCATGCAAGTAAACATGTAAGTAAGTAAGCATGCAAGCAAGTAAACATGTAAGTAAGCAAGCAAGTAAACATGTAAGTAAGTAAGCAAGCAAGCAAGTAAACATGTAACTAGGCAAGCAAGTAATTAAGCAAGTAAACATGTAACTAGGCAAGCAAGTAATTAAGCAAGTAAGCAAGTAAGTAAGCAAGCAAGCAAGCAAGTAAACATGTAAGTAAGTTTAGCAAGCAAGCAAGCAAGTAAACATGTAAGTAAGTAAGCAAGCAAGTAAACATGTAAGCAAGTAAGCAAGTAAGCAAGCAAGCAAGTAAACATTTAAGTAAGTAAGCAAGCAAGTAAACATGTAAGTAAGTAAGCAAGCAAGCAAGTAAACATGTAAGTAGGTAAGTAAGCAAGCAAGTAAACATGTAAGTAAGTAAGTAAGTAAGTAAACATTTAAGTAAGTAAGCAAACAGGTAAGCAAGTAAGCAAGCAAGTAAACATGTAAGTAAGTAAGCAAGCAAGTAAACATGTAAGTAAGTAAGCAAGCAAGTAAACATGTAAGTAAGTAAGTAAGTGAGCAAGCAAGTAAACATATAAGTAAGTAAGTAAGCAAGCATGCAAGCATGTAAACATGTAAGTAAGTAAGTAAATAGGCAAGTAAGTAAGTAAGCAAGTAAACAAGTAAGCAAGCAAGCAAGTAAACATATAAGTAAGTAAGCAAGCAAGCATGCAAGCAAGTAAGTAAGTAAGTAAGTAAGCAAGCATGCAAGTAAACATGTAAGTAAGTAAGCAAGCAAGCAAGCAAGTAAACAAGTAAGTAGGCAAGCAAGTAAGTAAGCAAGTAAGTAAGCAAGCAAGCAAGCAAGTAAACATGTAAGTAAGTAAGCAAGCAAGCAAGTAAACATTTAAGTAAGTAAGCAAGCAAGCAAGCAAGTAAGCAAGCAAGCAAGCAAGTAAACGTATAAGTAAGCAAGCAAGCAAGCAAGTAAACATGTAAGTAGGTAAGTAAGCAAGCAAGCAAGCAAGTAAACATGTAAGTAGGTAAGTAAGCAAGCAAGTAAACATGTAAGTAAGTAAGTAAGTAAGTAAACATTTAAGTAAGTAAGCAAACAGGTAAGCAAGTAAGCAAGCAAGTAAACATGTAAGTAGGCAAGCAAGTAAACATGTAAGTAAGTAAGCAAGCAAGTAAACATGTAAGTAAGTAAGTAAGGAAGTAAGCAAACAGGTAAGCAAGTAAACATGTAAGTAAGCAAGCAAATAAACATGTAAGTAAGCAAGCAAGCAAGCAAGTAAACATATAAGAAAGTAAGTAAGTGAGCAAGCAAGCAAGTAAACATATAAGTAAGTAAGTAAGCATGCAAGTAACCATGTAAGTAAGTAACTAACCAAGCAAGCAAGTAAACATATAAGTAAATAAGTAAGTAAGTAAATAAGTAAGTAAGCAAGCAATTAAACATGTAAGTAAGTAAGTAAGTAAGTAAGCAAGCAATTAAACATGTAAGTAAGTAAGTAAGCAAGTGAGCAAGCAAGTATGTAAGGATGTAAGCATGTAAGCAAGTAAGTAAGTAAGCAAGCAAATAAACATGTAAGTAAGTAAGCAAGCAAGTGTGCAAGGATGTAAGGATGTAAGTAAGCAAGCAAGCAAGCAAGTAAACATGTAAGTAAGTAAGTAAGCAAGCAAGTAAGTAAGTAAGCAAGTAAACAAGTAAGCAAGCAAGCAAGTAAACATATAAGTAAGTAAGTAAGTAAGCAAGCATGCAAGCATGCAAGCAAGTAAGTAAGCAAGCAAGCAAGCAAGCAAGTAAACATGTAAGTAAGCAAGCAAGCAAGTAAACATGTAAGTAAGTAAGTAAATAAGTAAGCAAGCAAGCAAGTAAACATATAAGTAAGTAAGCAAGCATGCAAGCAAGTAAACATGTAAGTAAGTAAGTAAGCAAGCAAGTAAACATGTAAGTAAGCAAGCAAGCAAGCAAGTAACCATGTAAGTAAGTAAGTAACCAAGCAAGCAAGTAAACATGTAAGTAAATAATTAAGTAAGTAAGCAAGCAATTAAACATGTAAGTAAGTAAATAAGTAAGTAAGTAAGTAAGCAAGCAATTAAACATGTAAGTAAGTAAGTAAGTAAGTAAGCAAGCAATTAAACATGTAAGTAAGTAAGTAAGCAAGTGAGCAAGCAAGTATGTAAGGAAGTAAGCATGTAAGCAAGTAAGTAAGTAAGCAAGCAAATAAACATGTAAGTAAGTAAGCAAGCAAGTGTGCAAGGATGTAAGGATGTAAGTAAGCAAGCAAGCAAGCAAGTAAACATGTAAGTAAGTAAGTAAGCAAGCAAGTAAGTAAGTAAGCAAGTAAACAAGTAAGCAAGCAAGCAAGTAAACATATAAGTAAGTAAGTAAGTAAGCAAGCATGCAAGCAAGTAAGTAAGCAAGCAAGCAAGCAAGCAAGTAAACATGTAAGTAAGCAAGCAAGCAAGTAAACATGTAAGTAAGTAAGTAAATAAGTAAGCAAGCAAGCAAGTAAACATATAAGTAAGTAAGCAAGCATGCAAGCAAGCAAGCATGCAAGCAAGTAAACATGTAAGTAAGTAAGTAAGCAAGTAAGTAAGTAAGCAAGTAAACAAGTAAGCAAGCAAGCAAGTAAACATGTAAGTAAGCAAGCAAGCAAGCAAGTAACCATGTAAGTAAGTAAGTAACCAAGCAAGCAAGTAAACATGTAAGTAAATAATTAAGTAAGTAAATAAGTAAGTAAGCAAGCAATTAAACATGTAAGTAAGTAAATAAGTAAGTAAGTAAGTAAGCAAGCAATTAAACATGTAAGTAAGTAAGTAAGTAAGTAAGCAAGCAATTAAACATGTAAGTAAGTAAGTAAGCAAGTGAGCAAGCAAGTATGTAAGGAAGTAAGCATGTAAGCAAGTAAGTAAGTAAGCAAGCAAGTAAACATGTAAGTAAGTAAGCAAGCAAGTATGCAAGGATGTAAGGATGTAAGTAAGCAAGCAAGCAAGCAAGCAAAGTAACTAAAGTAAGCAAGCAAGCAAATAAGCAAAAAAACTTATATTACCGTCGGGAAACTAAGAAACGAACATACTAAAAGTTGCTAAATATTCCCAGTAAAAAGTAATTTCCTATTTTTTCCAACATTCTAAATGTTCCGTAAAAATGCTTAGTAAGTTGTCATATTGTTGTTGTTGCTGTTGTTGTTGTTGTTGTTAATATGGAGCCAAGCACATGGTAGAAGGAAGACAGGGTACAGTCAAACTGGACTTGGATTTTGTATTTAGAGTCAAATTAACAAATAGAGATATGGACTGGGAAATTAACTATACAAATAGAAGGGGATCAGTGCAAAGGTTAAGGGAAGGTTTAATAGAAGTGACATTAGATCTGCAATTAATTTCCAGGGGTCTGACACACTAGTGATTTCGAAGGCCCAAGATAGAAAAAGGATAGTAAAAATATGCATGATTGAATAGATATGCAGTGACTGGATGTCTGAATGATATAGATTAGTGAAGGGGGAACATAAAGATAAAACAAGACCATTACAAAGAACAACCACTATTGTGTCAGATGGGTGAAGGTATTGTTTATTACCCTCTGCCAACGTAGTTGGAAGGAGGTTGTGTTTTACACCCTGTTTGTGTGTGTGTGTTTGTGAACAGCTTCTTGGCCACAATTTTAATCTTAGAGTAATGAAAATCGCAGGGATTAACTTTTATATAATAAGCTGGAAAGAATTAAATTCTAATAGGTCAAGGTCACGGTTAAGAAATAGGTTCTATTAGGTCAAGGTCAAAGGTCAAGTAAAATATCCAATTCACGTCATCAGCCATAAGTTTGGACATCGTTGTCACAGAGACTTCAAACTTGGTTCATTTTTGAGTGTGTGAAATCCACGCCAATTAATACAAAGATCATGGTCAAGGTTGAGCAAAACGTCGAAAAATAAGCTGCTTTAGCGGAGGTCTGCACTCTACTGAGTGCCCCTCTAGTTCGTATAATATATGGCTAAACAGCAAAATGTCTAAATTACATTTCGATATCATCGTCACAGACGCGAATCTAAATTTTTCTTTGCAAATTTCCAGGACACAGCGGCCATTTTTAATTTATTATTCACAAGTTCAGCAAAATTCACAAAATAACTGAACCTATTCCCAGCATCATTGACTGAAAAAGTCAAGTCATTGGATTCTCTTTCGAAAAAGATTGAATCCTTTGATGACGGTTCAACACTTCTTCTATTGCATCCTTTACGAATTTCTACGTCCTACCGCAAACATATACAATCAACAACTTACTTTTCCCTATCCTGTGAATAATACAATTCATTAATACTATATCTCCTCCCCATGCACGTTTTCCTTGAGCTTTCAAAAGCAATTAGGTATAACTAAAGTAAAAAGTTCCACCCACCGCAGTGGTTTCTCTATGCATTATAATACCTCACATATATCAACTGTAGGATATGCCACAGCGTTTTACGTTTTTAGTTAAGTTGGCGCTACACGTTTTCTCTGTTGATGATAAGGATGAGGAGATAAGCAAGCGTCGGGATTGCCTGATGTTTGTTTTGTATTTAATTATATACTTATGTGCACTATTTTGAATTGAATATTTCTATTGAATGGAAAACTGTATACATTTTTTGTTTACTTTTTTATATGAAAAAGAAGTATTGAGTTGGTACTGAAAAATATTGTATTGTTATTGTTGGTATCTGCCCAAAAGGCCGCGATTTATGCCCGCCTTGGCGCCTTTGTCAGTTCAGCGTGGGCAGGCTCTGGAAAGCACATGGAATTTCTGCATGCTGTGGTTCTGCAGTATTTGTGGTGTGCTGAGCTGCCCAGTGTACTCATCATAGTATTAAGTGACCAGTGTTGCTGTTAGCTAGGAGGCTGAATGCATCTGGTGGTACAGCAACTTGTACCAGTGGTTATCTGAGAATTTTAGCATTAGAATCGGCGTCTGGAAAATGTAAGTTTATTTTCTAGGTTAAGTGAACCTTACCTGTGGAATTACTGTATTGTATTTTACATCATTTACATTATTTTGTATTTACATGATATTTACAGTATATATATTGTTTTACATGAATATTAACATTATTTTTTTTGTATATTTATTGCTGCTTTTGTTTGCAGCGTCAAACCTCGCTGCTTTGATGGAATATATGAACACCTCAGAGGAAGAGTGTTTGACTTCACCATTAGTAAAACGCCGATATTCAGAACGTAGCTGCACTGGTGGTGCAGTGTTCTACATCAACTCTGATCTTATGTCCCTTAATGATTTGAATCAATAAACAGTGTTACTACAAATGAACTCTCCTTAATGAAGGTGTAAAGCAAATTATATTTCTCGGATGTATTTGAAGAGCATGCCCAAATCCTCTCCATCTACCCCTCATCATAATCTTCCCGAGAGAGATTAGTTCACCAAACTTTTACCTGGGCTCCACAAGGCACTAGATGAGTTGGAAGACCCAGGCCTACATGGTTGAGGAATATGAAGAGTGAAGTCAGAGGTGATGAAAAGAGAAGAGAGATAGAGACGACTGGCGAAATCTAACCGAGGCCTTTTGCGTCAATAGATGTAGGAGATGTTGATGAGTATGATGTACTTCAAGACATTTTGCGTTTAAGATATGAAAGAGCAAAAATCGAGATTTAACGAGAAATTTAGAAAAAAACTCGCCGTGCTTACTTTCAATTTGATGTTAATGGAATAATGACTCAACTGGGGTATGGATTTTGTTATCTAAGAATAGGAATTCCAATTAACGATCATGGTGTGGCCTCAATTTTACCTGGTGTAGTCTAAAGATGTCCACCCAATACCCAGGTGAAAACCCATCTGAATTTATTAATAAACTCTGGCTAATCTACTACGAATCTGCGACCAACATCTGAAAAATAATAGTAAATATCCCAATGAACATAAAACGGGAATATATACTAAAGCTAGATTGTATTTCAGTTTCAAAACCAAAACGAAAAATATTGAAAATTCACTTATTGACCGAACTAAACAAGAGGACATTTACAATCATCAGTACAGGCTAGACCACACTCTGGATCACAAACAAAAGGATCATTATGAACAAAGGCAATTTGAGAATATGTTCTAGATAAAACCACGATTATTGCAGGATGAGCAACACATTTGACATCGCCAACATAACCCATGAACACAAATATGCGATTCAACATAGACACGTACTTGAGAATTCTTCAATTGTGGAACCAATACTGAGATATCACTTTTCAATTTGTTTTGTACCGCATTGCCAAATGTGAACATTCAGTTCAATACGTGACCCAGTATCTGTCAAATTTGTACGTGAAGTTAAATTAACATTTATAACTGTTATAACATCTAAAAAAAAAAAAGTGTTTTTTCAGGGTTAAAACTCAACAGAAGCATTGTCCATTATAACCACTTTGAGACAGGTCAAACATATTTTTGTTGTTGGTTATTCTAGATCAGTTAAAACAACACATTTCTTTACACAGAAAATACTTTTATATCAATATACTATTTTTATTACTAAACTCTCTCATCTTGCCACAACCACAAACATTGAAAAAATCGAAACAAGTTACATATAAATTTTCGCTCCTTCGAATAAAGTTTTAGTCCACTAATGGTCAGACAGTATTGACGTTTGAAGCAATCGTCAACAGGATATTGCTGACAGAAATGTTCATATAAAACTACTCATTTCTTATTTAAGTGATTAAAAAATAACAAATGTAAAACAAAAACTTATTTCCTTAATATGAAACGAAAATAAGGCTTCCTATTTTCATATTAAAAACTGATTTTCTTTCAAAACTTCACAGACAACAAAGTACAAATATTTACAATACCACTTTTGCCTTACTGGTCGAAAAACAGACAATGAAATCTCCCCCTCTTTGATTACACTAAGAGTTTAGAGAATGATAAGACATCATTGATTGGAGCTTAATAGAAAATAAATCGTATCAATAAATGCTTTCCTAAATATATTCTCTCTTATCAGAATTACACAAGAAATTCGTCCTAATTTCTTACGATTACGTATGAAAACTTGCAAGGAAAAATGCGATACCTAAATCGTGGCTTTGTTTGAAAATGAAATAAATTGAAAATAAACATGAAACGTGTTTTATGCAAAATACCTTAGACTCTGTATACAATAAACGGACCTATATATGAAAAGCTATTTATAGTATCTAGTTAATTAGATTTATGAATTTTTCAGGAAAATCCATGTTTATTAACATATGTAATAATAATAATAATAATAATAATAATAATAATAATAATAATAATAATAATAATAATAATAATAATAATAATGAACAAGTTGAGCAACTCGTGCAAGACTGCCCATATCACCTAGAAACGTAAGCATAATTTAACAAAGAAGTACTCTTGAATTCGGTTCCTAAATTCTAACTTGAAATAAAAATTGTCACTGCTGTATGATGTCACAGCCTACATTCCACGATTGTGGAATCAATGCTCGAAAACTTTTGCGTCATTCTTTCCTACAATTTCAAATGTGAACAGTCAATTCATTGAAAATATGTAGGCCTTTAAACTAACATAATAATTGTTGCAGCATCTCCACTCATTCTCTCATGGTTAAAAAACAGAACTGATCCTTCATAACCACTACTAATTCAAAATATTTTTGCTGATAATCATTAAAGAGTTAAAGTCTCGCCTTCGATTCAAATTGTCCAAATCCACAAAGTATTAAAGACAGCATCGACATTTCAGGCAATCATGGCATCACTAATAACCATTTTTTCATAAATTAATATTGTCGCAAATAAAGCTAATCATCATTTAGTAACAAAATTAATTAATGCAGAATAAAGCCAACCTTTTACCTTGATACTGAAGGAAGACTTAATATTAATTACTGAATAAGGCTTTCCATTTACAGACTAAATTTTTTTGAAAATTCACTGACAACGAGTAGGTCCGTCCTCTTAAACGAAGAACAAATATACAGAAAACCAGTTCTGTCTGGTTGGTCGAAAAACAGGCAAGGAACCCCCCCCCCCCCCTTACAGTAAGAGTTTAGTCATTACTAATGAGGTAATTAGGCAATTATACGTCCGCTAATGGACGAGGAAAAAAAATAGGGTTGCTATCAAAATAGATCGTTTCTATAAAGGTTTTCACAAGAATAATTTCTAAAAATCTGAATAAAAAAAGCCGTGTTCCTACTTGTGCTTTTATCACAGTAATTTACTGCTTTCTTTTAACTTGGATTTAAATATATTGGCAGTATAGGGTACCTTAAGATCAAAACTAAGCCTCTTTTTTTACCAGACACTTCTGTGTAAGTGCATTTGCTGAGCTGATATGAGGCTGACTTTTGTGACTTACAAATAATTTATATCTTGGGATACACTTCCAAATATTTGATATTTTAATGGATTTGATGCTTAGAGAGAGAGAGAGAGAGAGAGAGAGAGAGAGAGAGAGAGAGAGAGAGAGAGAGAGAGAGAGAGAGAGAGAGAGAGCTTAATTGGTGGGAGTGGCTGGCCAAAGACTTTCAAACTAATGGAAGTGAGGCGATGGTTGTTCCTTAAAGCAAAATAATTGTATATATTTGTCATAAGGATTATATGTATTTGTATTCAAATGAATGATATATGTGAATTCATACAGCATGTGTATGCAAAATTATATCAAATCATTTATTTTTCTGTATTAGTAAAATAAAGAATGTGTGAATGTAGAGTTGTCCAATAGAATGTATTTTAGCTAATTAGCAAATAATTTTCTAACACACATCACCTGAAACTCTCTTTTCCTCCTTACACTTTTGTAATGAAAATAATTTGCACAAATCACAGTTTTCACTATAGTTTACACCATCATATTCACAACTTTTAAAATGTGAAAAATAAATAATCATATTTCTTACCAGATTAAATCAAAGTATGTGATTAAAAAGTTCTGTCGGTTTTTAATAAAACATTTTGCCAATATTAAAATGGTAGGCCTACGACCCTCTATTTTAACCACGGGAACAAAAATTCCATAAAAAGTATATGACATTTGATTTGCATTCTAAAATCTAGGCCTACAGCTACTGGGATTAGTATTATCTCAATTCCTTCTTATAGTAACAACTTCAATTATAGGTGATTACAGATTCCTTAACTGGAACTATAACCACACAGAGACTACAGTTATACACCATCTCATTAATTGAAAGTTAAAGCCACATCTGGAAACAATCTCATTTAATAACCACTCACTGATTAATGGTATTACCAACACAAGCTAAAAAGACCACTTTTGAGAAATGTCTTTTATAAAGTTTCTTCACCAATAAAAGACCCTTAAAGAAATTCGATGGTTTAACACATGGAAACCTACAACACATATAATATATTCGAATCTCCAGTATTTTGAGTCATTAAAGATACCACGAGAACATAATAAAATCAATGAAACCTTGTAAAATGTGTCCCTCCTTACCTAATGAAGCCTTCACTGTTTGCAGGATCACAAGTTAAAAGACGAGACTTTGCTTGGTTCCTTCTTCCTCTCTCTCTCTTCGTCTGAGAAATGAATCTTCTTCTACAGTCTACACAGTCAGGAACATCCCTAGACAATCCCTAAAAGTTCCCCAGACCAGAAGTAATTTCTCCAGACATTTTTCAACACAATTAAATTTACAGTCTATTAAATGCTGTACAGTGTACTCCTGTATCTTCTGTAATTATAATCTATTCTGTTTTTATTTCTAATTGTTCCCATTGTGAAACAACATACAGTATATTTTGTTTTATTAATGATGATTTTATGCTCTGATTTCAGTTTGTGCTCTAAAAGATATATTAATAAAGTTCTAATTGCAATGAATGGTATACCATAGGAAAACAATAAAACTTAATTAAGTCATTCACTTTCATTATAAGTTTTAATGAAGACTGGATAATTATTCATGAGTATTTAGATAATGTTTTACATTTACCAGATTTAAGGGAGTTCCTACACTCAATGTCCCCAAAACCTTTACAAATTCCGAGATTTGGGGACAAATTCCCAAAAGTTGTCCCCCTAGTTAAGGAAGTGTTTTAACCAATCGGAGACCTCCACCATAGCCTGCGTTCTATAGCCTTTTCATCAGCTAAAATTATAGTATTTTGCTTAAGATATATTTAAATATTCTTCTAATAGATTAATTGAATTATAATAGGAATTCAGGAGATATTCGTATGAATTTATTTTGATATTTAATTGATATTCAGTATACGAGCGAAATTTATAAGCAAGTTACCCCTAGATTAGTGGCCTTAAGAAAAAGAAAACGGTACAACTTTTGATTTAGAGAAAACTTTATTTAAGGGTAACTATAATATATTTAACGACCACGAATATTTTTTTGTATTTATATAGGAAGTCATTTTAACAAATTTCAAACGTTAATGCCTCTAAGAATATTATCTTCCATAACTTATATAATTGTGTGATATAGCATGAGTAAGATTTACTTGAGAATAATAAAAATATCACCATAAAATGAAAGTAAATGGTATTTTAAGATCTAGGACTTGTAGTTTGGCTATAGACTCCATATAAACCTGCATTAGCCTATGTTTGTTTTGCTATGTTTACAAATATTTACCTTTTAAATGAAGGGAGATGTTATGTAATTACCCTTCTGATTGAGGGTATTCTCACAGGACGTTGGTGGTCGACCTGTCTTGGGAGAGCCCTTGCTGTGATACCTTGATCCATGCTAAAGAAAGACCACCTGCTCTCCAGCCTCCGGCCTCACCTCTCTCTTTTATTTTATAGTAAATTATACAATGTCATATCAAAAAACACTCAAAACCAGCCACATCTAAAACCAAAAGCTTTAGCTACAATTCCATAAAATTTCAAGACTGAAAATCAGCCACGTTTAAAACCTAGACTTTCTTGTTCACACAAGACATCTAAAATAAGGATCCATTAATCGTAAAATATGTGAGTGAACTTACCAACAAGACAACACTCAACCAAGCAACAACATTTAGATCTCAATATTCCCAAAGCGACCAGTACGAAATACAGTAAGCAACTGTTCACCTATAACCCCCTTTTTGTCAGGCAATTAGCAAGCTGGTATGATCCTGGTTAACAGTTGACTTGTTTTACGTCATTTTTCAACATCTCCTTTATTGCCCCAAGATTGATTCTCAATCTTCTACCACTTACCAGTTTGGTAGAATAAATAGCCTCAACCATACTCTTATTATCCACATAAATGACAACAGGAACTACGGCACTGGTGTCAGTTTTCACCAACATTGATCTAAGATAAAGTGCCTCCTCCAATCCTTCCAACAACGCTAAAGTCTCAGCTGCCAAGGTCGATCTAACTACCCTCTTTCTCTTATTTGCATGCCAGGTAAGAGGACTTGATCTATTCCCATCAGTAATGAAAATAACAATACCCAAAGAACTATTAAAACCATCAGGTAAATTAGCTGATGGTGTATCAGTAAAAACATACAAAGACCAAGGATTATCTATGCATGGGAACAGAATACAAGACTCACTCTCTTGTAGCCTTCTCAAAACCTTTCTAGCCTTAACTAAATCGTCCACGGTTGCAGGATTCACTCTAGTTGAAAGCCCTATCAGGTCTTGAACCCAAAACAATCCAATTGATGGCACCTACAATAGACCGATAACTTGTCTTCTCAAGTGCTGAAAGTTCCGAACCCCTTTGCGAAAGCCTTTCTTGATCTAATTGCTCCACCTCCACACTATCTACATAACTACTTTGATCAAGCCAAAAACCCTGTTTACTTTGCACTATTCTAAAACCGACATAAGAAAAATTACCTCCCTCCACCCTACTGGCAAGAAACCTTTCTCTCAATGGCTCCATAACTTCCTCCCTAAAAACTCTCGTACCTGAATGCAAAAAGTCATCTATGTGAGTAACCAAAATGCCCTCAAGTTTTCCCTTCCCAGACAATTTCTAGAATAAACTTGGCTCAATAACACACTGTTGACATCCTAATCTTTGCATCTCCTCCCTAACACTCAAATAAAATTGTCTGGAAGCATCTCCCAACCCATAGAGGCACTTTTATAGTTTCCACACCTCACCCTCCACTCTTACCTCACAAGGAGGATGAATGTATACATCCCTCTCAAGGTCCCTTCCCTGAAGAAAAGCGGATTTGATATCCGTAGTTCTTATTTCCCACCCCAAACTAGCTACCAATCTCTCCCACCCTAAACTAGCTACCAATGTCAAAAGCAATTTGATGGCACTTTTACCCACTGTTGGGGAATCGCTCTGAAAAGTACTTTCTTCCTCAAAACCCCTCGCCACCAAACGTGCTTTTATCCCAGAATCTTTCCTAGTCAGAACCCACCTGGTTGAAATACACTTCTGACCCCAAAAAGGTACCTCCTTATAAGTCCCAAAGTCACATAGTCTTTTCATCTCCGCTTGTTTTACTTCCTGACACTCCGACGTGTTCTTTTCGGCTTTCGTAAGAGTTGTAGCATATATTTTCCAACAATTATTCTCCTGCACTCAAAGTCTAATTTTAGGAACTGAACGATTCTTACTTTCATTTTCTGCTCCAACTGGCACCTCTGAATGCACCTCACAGCTTTCAACCCTATTACCAGTAGTATCGGCTTCCCTCAAATCCGACTGAGCAAACGATGTCAAGTCTCACTCCACATCACCATCACCATCTAACCCCGCAGCTTTATTACTTATGTTCCCAGCACCATCAGATTTAAGTTTCCCCCTGAACTCCAACTCCTGCTTAATAAGTCTATTTGGTGATACTCTAACAATTGCACCCCCATGCCTTACAAAGATCAACCTACCATCCTGACAAATCACATTCCCAGGCCCAAGCCATCGATCATGACCCTCCCGTTTATAAAACACACAATCACCAGGCTGGAAAATCTTCTCTGCCACCCTTACCTTATTCCTCAGAGCCTTCTTCACTCTCTCCTGGCTTTTGTCTGTATGAAGGTCTGCCTAGATGAAGGTAGAGCACTGAGATGCCTAGCAAAAACCTCACCGGTGGTCTTGCCCTCCAATGCAGGAACCTTATCAGTCATGATGTTTGGAAGGTTAAGGTTTTCCTCAAAAACCAACTGGTGGCTGTTAAAGCCATTCCACATCTGGAGGGAATTTCTTGCCATAATCGACCGCTTCAACAACACTTCCATAGGAGTTCGATGATATTGAACTTTTAATTTAACAAACATCATGTCAGTGACTGCATGTATTCGCTCACACAACCCATTCTGAAACGGACTTTCAGCAGCTGGTATGTTAATCCTTACATCTAAAACTGAAGCTACATCCCTCATCTCATCTGAACTGAATTCCCCACCATTATCATGCAAAACCCCCTCCATAACCACAAAAGTTCCCACCCAAAGTTTCATTATCTGATGAATCACATTAGTGGTTTTCTTCCTATCTATGAAAGCCGACTGTGTGTACCTAGACCACATATCTATAAGATAAAGAATCCATTTTCCCCCCTGCCAATGTTTCAAATTCATAGCAACAACCTGATTAAATTTTTTTTGCCATGGGCAAACCAACCACTGGTCTAGGTGGAGTTCTCTTAAATTGCTTACACAAAACACAGTTATTCTCAATTCTCTCCCAATCACGGGCATACTGTTCCCGCCAAATCCCAGCATCACTCAACAAACGGATTCTGACGTAGGAAAAATCTAGTTTTGGGTGAGATGGCCATGTCGTCGTGATGGAAGGTTCCTTCCGGCAGCTTCCTACTCTATAATATTTCTGTGAGTGATGTTACAAGAGAATAACCGTCAGGTATCACGGGGTTCTAACCCCCAGAACGGCTATCCGAAGATATCGTGTATAATTAGGGACGTATCGTGAGGAGCGGTTACATATCCTGTCCCCCTATGGTGCCCTCGTTCGTCATCTGATGAGTGATTCCTTTGTTCGCAGCGTTTTCCTGCTTCTCAACATTGGCATCATTACCAAGAGGAATACAATAATGTCCACAAGAAGTAATATTCAAAACTATTGGTTTGCCTAAAATCTCCACAGAGTCATTTTCGATATCCATCTTTACCTTGGCAGTTTCCATAGCCTGCCTTGATAAAGGAATGTCAGAATCAACTATGTCAGTTTTAATTGTGACCTTATTCCCAACTAAGGAAGCCGGTAGACTACACTCCCCAAGAGACTTCAACTGAGTACCCCCTCCAAATTTGACCACCCTATTACTATCTGTGGTCTCGACTAACAACCTATCCTCCTCACTCAATGTACTCAAATAACCCTGAAGCCATGTTTTCCCACAAACGGTACTTGAACATGCACTGTCTAAAATTAAGGCAACACTCCTACATGTACTATAGTTGGGCGCCAGTATGACGTCACATCCCAGCGCCATCTTGTCATTCTTTGTAGAGTTAGCGAGGTGCTACAGATACAGGACGTTTGGGAGGGATCCATTCATCCTTTGTAAAAGGAGGGTGGGTCCATCAGGACGACATGGCTACCTCACCCAAAAATAGATTTTGGGCTCAGGCCATGTCGTCCTGATGGAAGTTTACCAGAGCATTAATGTATCTGTGGATTTCCAATAGTGCCAATAACCGCGGGATAAATTTTCCTTGGTCATCTAGACCTAGAGACACATGGTGTTACCGTCATACACCTTTCAACTGATCATGGACTATGTCAGTGCTTCCTGCACCCTACAGGGAAGAGTCATGGGAGACTCTAGGAAAAACCCAAGGATTGTAAGTTCAATGAACAATCTAGCAAACCAGTTTGTATATTAGTCTCATCATATACATGTAAAACATAGTTTGTATTCTGAAAGGAAGAAATTATGTATTGATTACTGACACCTCCCCTGGTCCACTTGGTGTGTTGTAAGCAAGGTAGACAGATTTTCATTCGTGTAGGAAATTTGTAGTCAGTAAATCAATCAGATATAAAATCAGTCATTACCAGGGACTGATACTTGATACCATAACACATAATTATCAGATTGTTCACTTAGAACAGATATAGAGTATGTTCAGAATATTTTCAAAATAATAGGATAATAAGTGCTCTGACACATTTATTTATATAGCATGCATAGAATTTGTAGGGCAAAATGAGACGCAAAATTCAAAGAAGTGTTTATTGCTAAATAATAGATAGCAAAAATACTGTTCACTTTATAATACAATATAAAATCAAAGAAATTTTTTGGAAATATTGTGTAAAGCATAATAAAATAGTAATAACAGAAAAAGCTGTTTCATCTGGAAAGGAAACATGAAGCCACTGTAAAGGAAATATCGTAGTATTTCATTATTTCACATTTCTGTCGTTACAGTTCATCAACACTTGCGTACTTATACGCATGGCACATGTGTATGTCTTTTATGCTTCTTTCACCTTATACTTAGAACAGTTCATAGTGTCACTACTTAGACACTTCACTAAACATGTCACTCCGTAGGAGGAAACCATGTACACCCTTCACTAAAGTCCCAATTAATGCACTGTTCTTCGCAGAAATCAAGCGGCAGGTTTTAGTACACTACCTGCTGCCACCACAAAATGCTTAATCTCTTGCACTTGTTTCGCGTAGTGCTTGAAGAAAACCCTGGATGACTTCCATCCAGTATCGGAGCGAAGACTTTCAAAACTCATGTTCTGAAAGAATTTCAGAGACGAAGCAACTTTTCTCGGATCATGACCTGCGGGTGTGCTGTCTGGATCCGCTCTGCGAATGAAATAGGTGATCTTTGCCCTTAATTGTTTCAAGGTCAATGTTGAACCTGAGGTTTCTCCTCTGAAAGGCTGTCCTCCCCCAAAGTCTGAAGTTCTACAAAAATAGACCTTTAGGCATTCTACTGGGCATAGAGATGCATCTTCTTTCAGATGGCAGATTCTCCAGGGACCCCACCTTTTGGTGGGCAGCTCATTCTTAGCGAGAAACGCTGGGTCAGGAAAAAGGTTCAGTTCTCCGCAGTCTGTGAACTGAATGTGGCCATCATCCCTCGAAAGGGCCACTATTTCACTAACTCTGGCTCCTGAGGCTAGTGCAAATAGGATTATCAACTTTTGAGTCAAATCCTTTAGAGAGCAATCTTCATTGTTCAAGGTAGAGGCTAGATGAAGAACCTTATCCAAGGACCAAGAAATGGGCCTCGGAGGTGCTGCGGGCCGATGTCGAGCGCAGGCCTTAGGGATCTTGTTGAAGATTTCATTCGAGAAGTCCACCTGGAAAGCATATAGTAGGGGTCTGGTCAAGGCAGATTTACACGTGGAGATCGTGTTGGCTGCTAAACCTTGTTCATGGAGATGAATAAAGAAAGATAAACAGAAATCTGTTGAGATCTCTTTTGGTTTCTTTTCCTTGACGAAGGCAACCCATTTCTTCCAGGAAGACTCGTATTGTCTTCTAGTAGATTTCGATTTGTATTCTTCTAAAAAGTTGATACTTGCCTTTGAAATCCCAAACCTTTTCTTGACTGCTAAGGTGAGAAAATCATGAGATGAAGGTTCCGGGTTTTCTGTGATGAAGCGGAGACAGTCGACTTCTGCACTTGTTGAGTCAGAACTGGATCCGGCAATGGAATCAGCTTCAGTCGTAGTTCCGTTATCAGTGGGAACCATATGCTGTTGGGCCACTTGTGAGCCACTATTGCTGCTGTTCCCTGAAATGATCTCAGTTTGTTGAGGACCTTCAGCAGGAGGTTGGTTGGAGGGAACAGGTAAATCCTGGACCATCTGTTCCAATCTATGGACATGGCATCCACTGCTTCCGCTAGAGGATCCTCGTACGGGGCTATGGATCTGGGTAGCTTCTTGTCGCTCGTCGCGAAGAGGTCTATCTGCAGTCCTGGGACTTTGCGTAAGATGAAGGAGAATGATCTTGCGTCTAGGGACCATTCTGACTCTATTGGGGTGAGCCTGGATAGAGCATCCGCCGTCACATTGCTGAACCCTTGGAGGTGAACTGCTGATAAGTGCCATCTTTTCTTTTCCGCCAGGCGGAAGATGGCCAACATCACTTGGTTGATTTGAGGCGATCTTGAACCTTGTCGATTTAGGCATCTCATTATCACTTCGCTGTCTAGGACCAGCCGGATGTGGATCGAGCAGCGAAGCTTCAGTTTCTTCAGCGATAGAAAAACTGCCATGGCTTCCAGAATGTTGATGCGGAAGGTCTTGAAGAGGGAGAACCAGGTTCCTTGGACTTTCCATTGGTGAGAGTGGCCTCCCCCTCCTTCCTTCGAGGCATCCATGTGAATGGTGACTGAAGGTGGAGGTGGTTGTAGGGGTACCTTCTTCTTTAGGTACTTGGCCTCTGACCCTGGCTTGAGAAGTGATCGCAGACGAGTTGGTATCGGTCTTGTTAGATCTCTTCGAGCGTTTGATGCGTATTTTCTCCAGACTCCTGATGCATCTTTTAATTGTGCTCTCAACACTGGGTCTGTCATCGAGGCAAACTGGAGAGACCCCAACTCTCTCTCTTGTTGCCTTCTTGTTATCCTGACGGATTGAAGGAGTCTCTTCACAGATCCCGCTATCTCTCTCCTTTTCTTTAATGGAATGGAGAGGCAGTGTGACTGTAAGTTCCAGTAGACACCCAGCCATTGGAACTTTTGAGCTGGAGATAGTCGAGACCTTTCCAAGTTGATCTTGAATCCTAGATGTTCCAGGAACTGGATCACTTCCTTGGAGGCTTGTGTGCATTCTTCTTCGGATGCTGCCCATACCAGCCAGTCGTCCAGGTAGGCAATCACCTCAACTCCCTTTAGGCGTAGTTGACGAATGACTGCGTTCGCAAGCTTTGTGAATACCCTTGGGGCTATGTTTAGTCCGAAGGGCATGGCTCTGAAGACATATTGTCTCTTTTGTAGATTGAATCCTAAGTAGGAGGAAACTTGTCGATTGATCGGAACATGCCAATATGCGTCCGCCATGTCTATGGAGACTGCGTATGCCTGTTTGGGCAGTAGGGTCCTTATGTGTTGAAGAGTCAGCATTCTGAACTTGTTGAGTGGTCATAAGTCCAGAATGACTCTGAGCTTTTCCGAATCCTTCTTCGGAACACAAAACAGCCTTCATTGGAATTTGATGGACTTTGCCCTCCTTACAACTCTCTTCTCTAAGAGTTCTTGGACATATTCTTCCAGAATGGGGGTTGAGTGTTGGAAGAACTGAGGGGAAAATTGGTGGAGTTGCATCTCAACTCCACCCCAGTCCATTCTTGATTAAGCTGTGGGCCCAGGGATCGAAGGTCCAGCGATCCCGGAAGAGGAGAAATCTCCCTCCTACTGGAAGCATCTCACTTGGAGTGCTGGTTGGAGGACTTGCCTCCTTGGCCACGTCCACCTTTGTTGCCCCTGCCTCTAGAGGGGCGTCTAGAGGAACCTCGAAAGGAACCTAGAGACTTTGGCCGAAAGGTTGTAGATTGCCTTTCAAAGGCTGGGGTAAAGACAGGCGACTGAGTCGCCACTTGTTGGGGCACCAGCTGGTATGTGGTAGGTGGTTGTGCCACCGTCTGGGGCACCGTGGCCACGGGAAGCTGTTGTTGTTGTCGTGGAGGGCGAGAGGGCACTCTAGGTCATTTAGTTTTCTGTTTGGGTTGGGGACCCTCCTCACTGGAAGACTTCCTCTTGGATGACAAGCCCCACTTGTGGAGGAGATTCCCATTCTCCGTAGCGGCTTTGTCAACAACCTCTTTGACCACTTCGCTTGGGAAGAGGTCTTTTCCCCAGATGTTGGAAGCTATCAGCTTCCTGGGTTCGTGCCTCCCCGCAGCCGAGGCGAACACGAACTCTCTGCAAGCCCGTCTGGCTTTAATGAAGTTGTACAGGTCCTTGGTGACCGTTGCCAAATGAGCTTTGGCAAAGACCATGTACATGTCTGGGGTGTCTGGGACGCTTGCCATAGTCTCTAATCCAGTCTGTAAGGACATAGAGGCGGCAAGTCTCTCCTTCGTCTCCTGCTCCCTGCGCAGGTGGAAGTCCGACAACTTCGGGAGGTCTTCTCCGAACTGACGTCCGGCAATGTCAGCCTCCAGCTTCCCAACCGAGAAGGTGTTATAAACGTCCTTCCAGTCAGCATCGTCAGATGGTAGGGGGAGGGAAAAGGGTCTACACTCTTCAAGTGTAGGACAAGGTTTCCCTGCCTCAACTGCCTTTAAGGCTGCCTTGAACCCTTTCTTCATAAAGGGGAAGGCACGGGAAGAAGCAGCAATGAAGGATGGGTGCTTCGTGCTGAGAGCCGGTACCTTGGAACTAGAGAAGGCCCTCTCCTTCAAGGTCTTAGTGAACAAGGCCTGGGTCTTGGGGAGGTCCTGATGATGACCTCTTTCAGCTCCGTCTCCTCTTTTGAGGGAGGTTCCGTCCTTAAGCGAACGTAACAATCCGGGTAGGCCCCTTTACTGGGCCAGAACTCAACATCCTCTACTGCGACTGTGCCCAGTTTGTCGGAGAGGAAGATCTTCCTTCCTAACATAGGCATGTGTCCAGCATACCTCCAAGGATTGATGTCTGAAAAAGAGGGAAGTTCCTTCACGTTTAGCTTCTTGGGGGCTAAACGAGTAGATACGAGTTGATGCATCTCTGAACGAAGTGCAGCTTCCTTCTCGGATGACTGCTACTTCATGTCCTGAAACATGGACAGAAGGGAAGTTAGCGTATGGCTAATCGTATCCAATTGGGGGGGCGGAAGAGTTCGACGGGACAGGCTCAGTCACCGCAGCCAATGAAACCGAAATAGTTTTGGTTTTTTCGTCGTCGCCTTCAGGAGGTAAGACAGCCTCCTGATCCTGCTCTTCTGCTAGAAGACTGCGTTCCGTATCTTCGGCAACCACCGACAAGTTGTCTTCCAGCTGGATGTCTTTCAAGGCATCTGAAACATCAGATTCTATCGGAATCTGGACGAGGGGGATCTCAGGGTGAGTTTGAGGGATAACTACATCCAAAGATGCCCTAGGGAACAGACAACCTCTCATCCCTTCATTAGGAAGGTATGGGCCAGTGGTGTTCTTCTGGAAACCTCTGAAACATTTCCCAGCGTCTCTCTTGCTGCCTCCCTTGACTCAGTAGAAGGACTGAAGAACACTCGATAGGTTAGGGGAATCTCTGCCGGGAGCCGACAAAGAACCCGAGCCAATCCCACAATCTACCCGTAGGGTCGATTGTAGAATGATGGCCAAGATGTGTGAAGGCTAGGCCAACACCAAAGGACAGCAGGGGAGGGGTAAGGGTCCTGTAGGTGAGGTAGCACCCGGTAGGTCCTACCTAACCTAAAAGATTCTGATCCAGAGTAAAGACAACCTTAGTGGCCAGGGAATTCAATTCCCTAGACTGGGGTAGTCTGAGGATGAGATGGTGGCACCCAGGTCGCTGTCTCAGGTGGATAGGAACAGAATCTAGAGTTGGAGACCTTAAGCAAGGGAAGAATTCAATTCTTCGGCTTTAGGATCTGCCGGCACAGGACTGTCTGCTAGGCCACAGGGAGTTGGCATTATCATATATGCCTTCAGGTGAGGCCTAGGGAGGTCTAGCCTCCTGTATCGGTAGCCTAACCTGACTTAGGAGTAGGAGCGTTGCCTTAATAACGGCCCACCTACACTTCTTGCCACTTTCCCCACTCGAAGCGTAAACGCTATTAGGGGTGTAGATAGCTATGTGGCGTGTCAAGAATACGTCCTCTGATATTATGCGATATCCCTAAAGACAAAAGCCAGGGATATTCGCGCCAGGAGTTAGAATTCTGGATACCTTAAGTAAAATTCTCTGGGATATATCACTGTAGTTAAATATAACCTAGGAAGCTACTATGAAGGAACTTCCATTAGGACGACATGGCCTGAGCCCAAAAAAGGATTTGTCTTAAAATATCTTTTAGGTTACATGAGAAAGCTTATCAATTTTGTTCCGAGACTCATTCCTCGACACCTGCACCAATAAAACGTGTGTTTTAGTAACAAGAACTCTGTTCTGCTCTAAAGTTTTGGTTTATTGATGTTTTAAAGGACTTTAAACCAAGAGATTTAATATATTGTTAAAAGCTATAAAATATTTTGGTTTTCTTATTAGAGTGAGTTTATTGGGAGCTGCTATAGCTGCAAATCTGTCATTATTTTGACTTCACTATATTTTTGCCATCTTGTCATGTGGAAGTTAAACATTGGGATAATATTGGTTTCGTAACTTAACCTAATATAATTTCCTGTATAGAACAAATTTATCAAGTATCAACAGAAATATTATGAGAAACATTAAGTTATTCGAGGTAATTATAAATGAAATTAAAATATTAGGAATGGCTATTTTATTAAATCAGTAAAATTTTACATAACACTACCAGTAGCAGTCTTAGTTTATTTTATAGAAAATGGAACACTAATTTATACATTTATTTTTTCATCACAACACACACACATGAAGAATTATACAACAATGGATTAAACAATACTTTTGACAAGATAGAGAGGCATCCTTTATCACTAAGAGAGCATGACACAGTTCTTTACCAGACATGAAAGAATGAAGGAAGTGGCTAATAAGTCTTCCACACAACTCCACCATCAAACAAATAAAAGCTCACTCACCTGAAAAATAAAAACAAAAGGGAAGAGTCACCAAAGAAGAAAGAATTGCAATTCCCTCTCTACTTCTATGGTGGCTTTACAGAGAAGTCAAAAATATTGGCTGTGGATGAGAACGGAGCAAAAGACATTACCACACTATGATCAACTCAAAGAGGAAGCTCTCAACACAATCATCCTGCGTATAATTTACAGTGGTGAAGAATTAGGTGCCAACCGTGACTACTTAAGTCTTCCACCAATAAAATATACTCTTCTACAATATATCAAATATTCTGCTTTTAAAATAATCATAAGAAAGTCATCACACATAGTTAAACCGTAAGTTATTAAGTTCACATCGTATGGCTGTGCTCTACAAAAAAATAAAAAAAATAAAAATATACTCTGCAATACTGACCCTATTATTATTATTATTACTTGCTAAGCTACAACCCTAGTTGGAAAAGCAGGATGCTATAAGCCCAAGGGCTCCAACAGGGAAAGTAGCTCAGTGAAGAAGGGAAATAAGGATGAATGAAATATTATAAGAAGAGCAACAATATCAAAATAAATATCACTTTATATACTATAAAAACTTTAACATAACAAGAGGAAGATAAATAAGATATAAGATAAAACAGTGTGGCTGAGTGTACCCTCAAGCAAGAGAACTCTTAGCTTACATGATCAACAAAGCACTCCCAGCTAATCTGGAAACAAGTGTGGGGTGCCCGGGTCATAAACAGTATACTGGAAAATGTTCCCTTTCTTGTCTGTCTCTGTTAAGGGAAAACACCATCTTGTTCAAGGACAATATCACTGAAAACTGACGACTGATTCTGGCTAATATCAACAAAGACAGACTTAATAATCCGTAAGAAACCGGCAAGGAAATACAATTTCATACTTCATACTAATGTTGTTAATATTTTCTTAGGTCTGCTGAAACATATTCAAACTTTCTGTGTATCTCTATGCTTATAAAAATCTCCTAACTGCTATACGGCATTGCGTATAGTGTTCTTATAATAACAGGACAATGAAAATGAAATATACACAATGTGTCATATAGCAGCCAAGAGCTTTGTTTTAAGCATCGAGTTAAAGAGAAATTTTAATAAAGTTTTAAGTATGCTTATCCAAAGCAATGAAAAGTATCCTATACATTCAGATCTTCCCAGACAGTTCCATCCTGTTTGTAATACTAGGCAGGCCTTTCTCCATCATGAGGCTCAATACTGCCCAGTGTTCTGGAAGTTTTATTCCAGCTGTGACCAAGTTATGGAATGATCTTCTTAGTCAGGTGGAGTAGTCGAATCTAGAGAACTTCAAAAGTTCAAACTTGCAACAAACTTTTTTATATTGAATAGGCTGATGTAAGTCTTTTTTATAGTTTATATATGAAATATTTGTTTTAATGTTGTTAATGTTTTTATATTTTATATTAAATGTTTTTCACTACTTATATCGTTTATTTATTCCCTTATTTCCTTTCCTCACTGGGCTATTTTTCCCTCTTGGAGCCCTTGGCATTATAGCATCTTGCTTTTCCAACTAAGGTTGTAGCTTAGCTAGTAATAATAATGACTGTATCAACTTTGAATACCTAAACACAATTTAGTGGAGGACAATAGATGTGCTATGACGTGTAAAAATTGATGTGGTTCGTTGTGTGCAATACGACAAATGTGATCAGTGGACATGATTTCACGGCAGCAGGTGAGGGACAAAATGTGATGGAGATCTAGAAAAGACAAGAAATAGAAGACCTGTTTTTATTCTGTTTGGGTTGCTTCATATCAATAAAAAGACGTACAAACAAGTACAGGAAAGTGCGAACAAGGAATTAATAAAGGAGTAGGAGGAACTATATAAGGATATGTTACAGAAAACACAAGAGCTCGACCAGAGATGCCAGAGTTGGAAGGAAATTTACAGAATTACTGCAACAAAAGCAGACAGAAAACTAAAATAAAGATATATAACGCTAATATTGAAGAAAAGAAGTGTAGAAGCTAAAAGGAAAGGTTGGAGACATCGATTGAGGTGGCGGAGAGTACACAATTCTAGGACACTTGAACAGCTATGAGGAGGACCTGAAAGAGATGAACAAATTTCAGGAAAAAGACCTTAATTCAAGAGGTAGGTGAAAGAAAAAGGAAGAGCCTAATGACAGAGAAAGAGAAAGAAGAGAGAGAATGGGAAGATAAGGGAAGCAATTGAACAAGTGAGATGAGGATGAATGGGTAAAAGGTGGACAAAGACAAGGGGAAGGAAACCAAGGAAGAGAAAAAAGCCATAAAATTATGGGGAATAATAGACATAGGAGGTAACAATGAAGTACCCAGAAGGAACAATGAGAAATGGAGAAGGAAACAAGCAATAAAGCAGAGTACACAAGGCAGGTACCAGAGGGGGAGAAATGGGAGATTCACCCATGAAAGAAGCTATAGCGATCAATACGGCCAATGCTAGTAGAAGAGGGGAGAAGGCGCCTCAGCAAGGGATATTGCACATTCAAGCAAAGGATGGGAAGGATAGAGGTCATGCCTCACAGAGGACATCAAGAGAGGCAAGGTGGGAATAGAATCATCGAGAAGAATGTAGTATGTTGGTACTGTACTGCTAACAAGGGTAAGGATGTCCCTTTGTAATGTATAAACCCACAAAAAGGGAAGTAAACAATGTTGATGAAAAATGGAGTTTTTATGATAAAACAAAGTTTTATGAATACTTACCTGGCAGTTATATATACATAGCTAATTATCTCTATTTCGGCAGAATTTTTCTAAAACTAGGCAACCGCCTTGTGGTGGTTGGGTGGTAACACCCGTTAAAGGGTGGTAGGAGGAATCATTCCCGTTTTCTGTTCTTCAGTTCATCTATGCCCGACCTGTCTCCTGAGGGGAGGTGGGTGGGCCTTCGAATGTATATATAACTGCCAGGTAAGTATTCATAAAACTTTGTTTTATCATAAAAACTCCATTTTTATGAATAGAACTTACCTGGCAGTTATATATACATAGCTGATTAACACACTTGGAGGAGGGTGATAGACAGTAACATCGTTGGGGAAACAACCAAAAAAGTTGTAGGATAAATAAACACCTTGATTCCTTACCTGCTAAGGTAGCTGACTTCAAAGGTTCCTGCCTCTTGAGTCGCTTTCCCTTAGGAGTGTCAGCCAGGATGTGACCTGCAGTGCTGAAAACACTCAATCGAGTCTGTCAACGGGGTGAGACCAACAATCTGACTAGACTTCAGGACTACCTATTGCCCAAAATAAAAAACCGCAACTTTACCAAACCAACCACCTAACATTTGCAAAGTAGATAAAAATTATCTAACTAGACTGAGGTGACTGTACACAAGTCGAAGTCCTCAGACAACCAATAAAAAATACACCAACCTATGTACAAGTAAACAAAACTAAGGTTGAGGGGAGGTAGTAACTCCTTTTCCTAATACAGAAGCCGTAGCTACGTATGGTCCCAAGGTATAACATTTCTCATAATCCACCCTCACCTCTCTGAGGTAATGAGAGGCGAACACAGAGTTGCTCCTCCAGAATGTCGCATCCATAATTTGACGGAGCGACATGTTCTTGCGGTAAGCAAGCGAGGTCGCAATGGCCCTCACTTCGTGAGCTTGCACTTTTAAACGTCCGAAGTGTTCCTCCTCACACAAGAGATGCGCTTCTCTTATCACTTCCCTCAGGAAAAAGGACAAAGCGTTCTTGGAAAGGGGCTTTTGAGGATCTTTCACAGAACACCACAGGGAGCTAGAAGAGCCTCTCACACTTTTCGTGCGAGACAAGTAGGTCTTGAGGGCTCGTACTGGACAGAGCAGCTTCTCTTGCTCTTGACCCACTAGGTTGGTCAAGTTAGGAACCTCAAAGGTCCTCGGCCAGGGCTTAGAAGGGTTCTCGTTCTTAGCGAGAAAGTCTAATCTCAAGGCACAAACTGCCCCATTCAGATTGAAGCCTACCTGTTTTTCAATTGCATGGACTTCACTAACTCTTTTAGCTGTTGCTAAGGCCAAAAGAAAGAGGGTCTTCTTGGTAACCTCCCTAAGGGGAGCCTGTGAGATGGGTTCAAATCTCTTGGAGCACAGAAATTTAAGAACCACATCAAGGTTCCAAGAAGGGGGCTTTAACTGGGTCTGCTTGGTCGTCTCAAAAGACTTCAAGAGGTCATGTAAGTCCTTATCGCGAGACAAGTCCAAGCCTCTATGCCGACAGACGGAAGAGAGCATACTTTTGTACCCTTTGATAGTGGACACAGCTAGCTTAGCGTCCTGTCTGAGGTACAACAAGAAATCCGCAATCTGGCTCACAGAGGTAGTGGATGAGGAAATCTTGTGCTTCCTACACCAAGCCCTAAAAGTCTCCCACTTGGACTGGTAGACCCTCTGCGAAGAGACCCTCCTCGCTCTGGCGATAGCTTTCGCAGCTTGCGCTGAAAAGCCTCTCGATCTGACGAGCTTCTCGATAGTCTGAAGGCAGTCAGATTGAGAGCGAGGGGGTTTTGATGATATCTCTCAAAGTGGGGTTGTCTGAGCAGATTTGGACTTGCAGGGAGGCTTCTTGGAAAGTCCATCAACAAGTCCACCACCTCCGTGAACCATTCCCTCATCGGCCAGAACGGAGCTATCAGGATCATCCGTCCCGAATCGAGGAGGGCGAATTTCCTGACTACCAGATTGATGATCTTGAACGGGGGAAAAGCATAAGTGTCCATCCCCGTCCAATCCATCAAAAAGGCGTCTACTGCTATTGCCTCTCTGTCCGGAACTAGCGAGCAATAGATGGGGATCCTCTTGGATAAGTTGGAGGCGAAAAGATCGATGAGGGGTCTCCCCCACAGCCTCCAGAGACTCTGACAGACCTGTTGGTTGAGGGTCCATTCTGTGGGAAGGACCTGCCCTTTCCTGCTGAGCATGTCCGCCCTTACATTCTTCTGTCCCTGAACAAACCTCGTCAGCAGGTTTATCCTGTTCTCCTTCACCCAAAGAAGGAGCTCTCTTGCTGTCTCAAACAGAGACAGAGAGTGAGTCCCTCCTTGCTTCCTGATGTAAGCAAGAGCTGTGGTGTTGTCTGAGTTGACCTCCACAATCTTCCCAGACACCAAGTCCTTGAAGGCCTTTAGCCCCAGAAAAATGGCAATCAGCTCCTTGTTGTTGATGTGCCATCCCAGCTGAATTCCTTCCCAATAGCCTGAGACCTCCTTGCTTCCTAGTGTTGCCCCCCAGCCTGACTCTGATGCGTCTGAAAACAACACTAGGTCTGGGTTCTTCTTGTGTAAGGAGATCCCTTCCCCTAACAAGGTTGGGTCCAGCCACCACTTCAGAAGAGTCTTGACTTCTATTGGAATGGGGAAGGAAAAGGAGTCTTCCTGCATCTTTCTGTTCCACGTCTTCGAAAGAAAGTGCTGAAGAGGCCTTAGGTGGAGTCTCCCCAGAGAGACAAACTGTTCGAGGGAGGATAGAGTCCCCAGCAAACTCATCCACTCCTTCGCTGTGCATCTCTTCTTGTCCAGGAAAGTTCTGACTTTTACGAGACACTTGGTCTGTCTTTCCTGAGAGGGAGAAGCCCGAAAAAGAACTGAATTCAGAACTATCCCCAAATAGAGAATAGTCTGATTTGGTCTGATCTGAGACTTCTCCCTGTTGAAGACCAGGCCTAGATCTTGAGCCATCATAAAAGTCTTCCGTAAATCCTCCAGACATTTCTCCCTCGATCGTGAACGAATCAGCCAATCGTCCAGATAGAAGGATATCCTTATCCCCTCCTGATGCAGCCAACCTGACACATTCGCCATTACCCTGGTGAAGACTTGAGGAGCCGTGCTGAGACCGAAGCAAAGAGCTCTGAATTGGAAGCACTTGCCCTCAATTACAAATCTCAGGTACTTCCTCGAAGTCGGATGGATAGGGACATGGAAATATGCGTCCTGCAAGTCGAGGGACACCATCCAGTCCCCTGGACGTACTGACGCCAGCACCGACTGAGTCGTCTCCATGGAGAACTTTGTCTTCTCCACAAATACGTTGAGAGTGCTGACATCCAGGACGGGTCTCCATCCGCCCGAGTTCTTGGGGACCAGAAACAGGCGATTGTAAAAGCCTGGGGAGGATAGATCCCGAACCGGTTCTATCGCCCCCTTGTCTAGCATTTGGTTGACAAGGTCTACTAGGGCCTTCTGTTTCCCCGGATCTGAGTACCGGGCTACTAAGGCCAGCGGAGCATCTGCGAGAGGAGGTTTTTTCAGAAAGGGGATCTTGTATCCTTCCTTGATGACTGAGAGGGACCAGGTGTCCGCCCCTCTCCTCTTCCAAGACTGCCAAAAACCTGACAGTCTTGCGCCTACTGTCTGGAGGAGACGAACTTCATTTTCTGGAGCGAGGTCTGAAAGAACCCCTGGTAGATCTTGGTCCTGATTCTTGCCTTCTCCCTCTAAAATCTGGTCTTGAAGTAGTCCTGCCCCGAAAGGGCTGCTGGAATCTCCTTTCCTCCCGTTTCAAAGAAGAAGGAGGGGCTGCCAAGGGCTTACGAGCAGAACGAGATAAAAGGTCTTGGGTGGCTTTTTGGGCCAGAGAACGTGTAATGTCATTAACCAGGGACTCGGGAAAAAGATGTTGAGAGAGGGCGGCGTAAAAAAGCTCAGACTTTTGTGCATTGGTAACAGACCTAGAAGCAAAAGAGCAAAGCAGAGCTCTCTTCTTTAGGACCCCAGCTGAGAACAGAGCAGCCAACTCATTCGCTCCATCTCTGAGGGCCTTATCCATACAGGACATAATACTGGTAAGGTCCCTAGATCCTTCCATCTGTTCAGTTTTCCTTGCGAGAGTCCCAAGCGACCAGTCTAGGAAACTAAAAACCTCAAAGGCTCTAAAAATACCTTTGACGAGATGATCCAGCTCCGACATCGACCACATGACCTTGGCTGAGTGGAGAGCATGCCTTCTAGCAGAGTCCACTAAACCAGAGAAGTCACCCTTGGAGGAGGAAGGCACTCTCAGACCCAAAGGTTCTCCAGTTGCATACCACATACCCGCTCTTGAAGCAAGACGAGCTGGTGGAAACGAGAAGGAAGTCTTAACTGTTTGTCTCCGCTCCATCATCCAGTCATCAACCTTCGTGAGAGCCTTCTTTGCGGAGATAGACAGCTTCATCTTGATGAAGGCCGACTGTTTCTTGGCCTTCTTTCTGTTAAATTGGGACTGAGGAGATTGAGGGGCAGCAGGTTGGAATTCCTCTCCAAAAAGTTCAAGAAGGGAGCGAGAGAGAACTTTGTAATCTCCCACAGCGTCGGCAGGATTATCATCGTCATCAGAAACATCCTCGAGGTCCTGATCCACATCTGCAATATCCTTCGAAAGAGAAGAAGGATCCTTAGAACCCGACAAGGGCAAATCAAAGGCATCATCCTGCAAAAGACGGGTTGCATCCTGGAGTCCCGCGCTAGAAGAATCCTTGGGACGAGAGGCAGTATCGTCCCGAAGAGGCAGGGTGGTATCGCCCTGGGACCGAGAACGAGAGGCAGAGTCGTTCTGACGTCGAGAGCGAGAGGCGGTATCGTCGTGGCGTCGTGAACGAGAGGTGGTATCGTCGTGGCGTCGAGAACTAGGGTCGGTATCGTCGTGGCGTCGTGAACGAGAGGAGGTATCGTCGTGGCGAAGCGAACGAGAGGAGGTATCGTCGTGGCGAAGCGAACGAGAGGAGGTATCGTGCTGGTAACGTGAATGGGAGGCGGTATCGTCTTGGCATCGAGAACGAGAAGCAGCATCGTTCGATAAGGTATCGTCCCGGTATCGAGAACGAGAAAACGTATCGCCCTGGTATCGCGAAGAAGTATCGCCTGGCGAAAGCACACATTCCTCATCCTGGCGTGGAGAGGGAGAAGTTTTCTTTAAAGAACAACTCCGTTCTCTCTTAGAAGCAGACTTCTTAATAGGCAACGAGTCGTCTTTACGTCTGTCAGACTGGGCGTGAGGGCGGCTAAAGGCTTGTACTAAAGTCAAAAGTTGTTCCTGCATGACAGACATAAAGGATTTAGCAACATCAGCTGGGTCTTGCGGACCCGAAGGGGGGGGCTGACGAATAACACTCGTAAAAGGGGGAGGATCTTCGGCAGCAGGCTTCGCCCTTTTCACAGGCACGGAGTCGAAATCATCCTCCGACGGACAAGGTTCATAACTGCTAGAACCGGGAGAGAAAGAACGAGACCGTTCGTCGCGGTTCCATCTCCTCTTAGTAGGTCTTGAAGCTTCATACTTCCATTTACGTCTGGACGAATTCGGAGAAGAAAACAACACATCCGACACGTCTTTCCCGTGACGGTCAAGAGCAGCCTGGGAATCGACAACAGGACTGTCTGAGGCGACGGCTGACCGAGGGTACGTACTTCTCGCCCCCTTTCGGTCATCGACGTACCTTCTCCCTTGGTCCTGGGAGCTTGGTAGAGGTCTAGGCCTAGGGGTATGACAGATTCGGTCAGTCGCCACCTCCACTGCACTAACACAAGCACTTTCACTTTCCTTACCTTTAAAGGCCTCCAGTTGTTCTTTAATGGCCTTCAACTCGGCCGCCAGGCTAGCGTACCGAGGGTCATCCGTAGATACGGAACCTGTAGGAGGTGCAGGAGTTACTACCTCAAGGGAAGGATCAACTTCCAAAGAGGAATCAATAATAGGATCAATAGATAAATCTACGCTAAGTTCGTCTTCCTTACCACTAACAGACTCAGACTTAGACATAGAAGCTCTCCTAACTCTATCGAGCTCTAGCTTACGCACATAGCGCTTCATAATTAACCAATCTTTCTCATCCAAAACCTTACATTCCCCGCACCTATTATCAAGGGCACAAACAAAACCCCTACAATTAGAACAAACGGTGTGAGGGTCTACCGCCATTTTCGGTAGTCTCACCTTACATTCCTCATTCGCACAGATACGGTAATGACTCTTTTCACTCATAATGAAAAACAGCAAAAAAGCTAAGAGAAAACAAAATACAACGATCGCCAAAACCCCAAATCAGAGTACTTCACCAAAAAAGCAGACTGGTACACCGAGCAAGGAAAGCGAAGAAAAACTCTTAATGACGGACCAACATGTTGTCGATCCGGCCGGCAGAGATGAACTGAAGAACAGAAAACGGGAATGATTCCTCCTACCACCCTTTAACGGGTGTTACCACCCAACCACCACAAGGCGGTTGCCTAGTTTTAGAAAAATTCTGCCGAAATAGAGATAATTAGCTATGTATATATAAATGCCAGGTAAGTTCTATTCATAAAACTAGAATTTTTTTTTTAATGGATCTATTTCTTGAGAAAGAGAAGCTTGTACTGCAGAAGGAAAAACTGCTGAGGAAATAATTCAATGATGGATTGGACAAGCACAGCCATCAGGAGGGTAGAGAGAGAGAGAAGATTAGACTGGAAGGCCTTATTAGGCAAGAATATTCAAGATAGAGCGTCGGTGAGTATTAGAATGCTCAAGAATACGGGAAAACACATGACAGAAAGCCTGAAGATACTAATCAATAAAATAAGAGGAAGTGGCTACCCATGAAGATTGGAACAAAAAGGGGACATCACTGATATATAAATGAAAAGGAAGTGGACGTTTCAGAACACTTCGCATACTCACCTTCCACATCATTCCATATTTGCGAGAAATGTCTTGTGGCCTCTAGCGACACAGGTCCTTCCACTAACATGCTTATGTCATGTCAGAGTATCTGCGCAATTTGATGCCTGTTGACATTATCTGAAATTTACAAATCATATGAAAGCCTTGCTTAACAGGATTCTAATATGCAACAAATTTATGCTGCCAAATGAAAAGTTTAGTCTAATGTTTTGCGTTACCTGGAGCTGCTATAAGAAAAATGGCCACCCACGACTTGGGTGACTGTGTACTCATATTTCAAGCCCAAAATCATACAAGAACTAAATTAAAAGATTTTCAAAGAATATTTTCTATCTTATTTGTAGCCATATAAGGCAGTTGTGATACCTAACACCCACTGTATATTTCGAGAAACAAAAACAAAAGAAAAGAACAGTTTTGTAAAATTGTTCTACATAAACCACTCTAATGTTTCATCCTTAATGTCATTTACAATACGTAATCATTTAATCAACTTTATTATTCTTTAGACTTTAACTCTAATGTTCACATTTTCATAAGAAGTTGCATACAACTAAAAACTCTTCTAACTGAATTAGTGAGTTTCTTCTTCAAATATCACAAACATTAACATTTGTATATTACTAGTTACACAAACCAGTCCTCTAAGATAAGCGAGCATAGTAGAGTAGCCGCCCCCTACCATCCTGTCAAAGAGACATAACTGTTGACCTTTGGCTCAGAGCTGAGAGGGGTGGTAGAGGTCTAAAAGGTCACTCCTGAGTGACAGAAGCAAAGGAAAGGAAATCCTCAACAACAACAACCATATATACATATGATCAGGGACCAAAACCCTATCCAGGCAGGCTAGGACCAGGAAGGTTCAGCCAACATCAGCTGATGACTCCCCCCAAACTTTACTAGATACCATCAGGAAAACTCCGTCCAACAGATTGCAAGATAGGGTATCACAATCCTGGGGAAGCTCAACTTTGAAAGGAATGCAAAACCAGGACAAATTTTAATTACTTTTAAACCTATTGATCCTATGCATATACAGACCTTTCTTCCTTTGAAACAGGGAGGCACATTCTTATTGGTGGACAGGAAGTCCCACTGGAACCAAACTTGTTTTTTTTCTTCCCTGGAATATGCCAGTCTTCCAGGACCTATAGCAAAGGAGAAGATTCCAGCAACCCCCATCTGGCCATCATGAGGTAGATAGCCTGATAAGGCCTTCTCTGTACTTGATAAGTACCTGGTATGTTGTCAAAGAATAAATTAATTTCCCCAAAAAAGGAGAGAGCAGTGTACATTCCACAAAGGATGGGAAAACAGTTAACATGGCAAACACCCATCCTGTCTATAATATACTTTTCCAATTGATTTCAAAACAACTGCCAAGTGAAAATGGTTGGTTACAGTTTGGATTACTGGGATTTTTCCTGGCTTAGTTATGGAGTATTGCTTGTTTCAATGTGGACACAAACCTCTGAGTCAATTATATGGGAGTCTTCCCCAAGCGGGAGGAAGCCGTTGGACTGGTCTCTACCTACTGTTGTACTACATCACTCTTAGGTAGCCACAAAACTGACAAAAAATTACAAATACATGACAATCAGATTGACATAAGGGTTCCTTCGGTGAAGACAATACCAGATGACGACTGGAATTTTATGAAGAAGGAATTGAAGAAAGGCAACATTCCACGTTCACACGCTTCAATGCGGAGAATAACTGATGACGTGACTGAAGGTTGAGCGTCCTGTAAGAGCTTTGCCTAAATCAACTGTTGTGCTGCAACAATGGGACCCATAGAAAAGATATCCACCGATCTATGGGTACAATCCTTTACAGTAGGTAGTGGCCCTGGTGGAACTTTTCCTGAGGAATTATAGACTTTGAGAATAAGAGATAGTGGAACCAAAAGAGATTGTGTTCTTGGAAATCTTTGATCGACAAAAAGCCGACGGTAAAGTCAAATCTGGTGTCGTTTATGGCCGGATTTTGAGTTTGAGCCACAAATTCTGGAACAGAGTAAAAATCTAGGTTCTTCCAACCCTTGGAATGTGATATATGGTATGATAGTACAAGCCATGCAGTTTGCTCACTCTCTTAGCTGGTGGAAATTCTTCATTTACCTTAATAGTAAATCCCTTAACAATTAGTGGACTGGATAAAAGAATTGGATTTGATCTTATCAAGATGTTAAGTCAACCACTCAAAATTGAGAGAATGTTTAGGAGAGAGTGTGCATACGTTGGTGCGTAAAGTAAGCGTAAACAAAGGAGGAGTATTTGTGTTTACAATCAAGACAACTACGATGATTCGAGAGGGGAGAGATGTTGTTCCCTTCATTATCATTTGAAAGTCTAATCTCTCCCTTGTAAAAGGCGAGATGACTTAGACCAACATAAGCAACAGTGGCACAGAATAGCTTGCGATAGAAGTCTGTGGAGAAACCTGGGGAAGGCCTACATCCAACAAAGGACTTTTGAAGGCTGAAATGATGATGATGATGATGAATGTGTTTTCATAACTCTTAATCTCTTAAAATAACAGCAAATTATTAAGTCTTGTTATGACGATGTTACACGATTTGATAATTGCTCAATGCTAAGCTTGCATGTGCTTGGAATTGTGCCACCAACCGTAAGTTAAGATTCTTGAGTTGCCAGGCTAACTGTGCAGTGTAACCAGTAGGTTAGGTAGGAGTACAGTGCAGTATACCTTAGGCTACGAATTGCATGTTGTTTGACATAGGATCGTTGTCCTAAAGGAAGTTTTGGCATTACAGAGCACCAGTTTTGGATGGATTCCCTATTAAGGTCACTTCATCGCATATCCAATTACAGCACTGTTCAAGAACTAAAAGAATTGAGAAGAAACTGTGGGGATCAGCCTTTCCCTCAACCTCAACTATAAATAGGAAGATTCATCCGTCTCCAACATCACGTACCAGTTTCAATTCAATAGCAGGGTTTGTGGTGGCTTAATAGGTAACGTCCTTGCCTGGAAATCACCAGACGGGGGTTCAATTCCCGCTCAAACTTGTTAGGTCCTTTAGTGGCTACAACCTCACTATCTTTGTGAGCTAAGGATGGGGGGTTTGCGGAAACCTATAGGTCTATCTGCTGAGTAATCAGCAGCCATCGCCTGGCCCTCCCTGGTCTAAGCTTGGGTGGAAAAGGGGTTTGGGCACTGATCATATGTATATATAGTCAGTCTCTAGGGCCTTGTCCTGCTTGCTAGCGCAATGACACTGTCCCTTCCTCCGCCATTCTTTTAATCTTTTAAACTAAGCCTCTGAAGTACACTATTACTATTATTACTTGCCAAGCTATTATTCTAGTTGGAACAGCAGGATGCTATAAAGGCAAGGGCTCCAACAAGGAAAAATAGCCCAGTGAGAAGAGGAAATAAATAAAATACAAAAGATTTAATGAAAAATTAAAGTATTTTAAGAACAGTACCAACATTAAAATAGATCTTTCATAAATAAAGTATAAAAAGAGACTTATGCCAAGGTTTGGATTGCTACAAATATACTGAATAAGTCAATTGTCCTAAAGTGAACGGTGGCACCCGAATGTTAATTACGACAATTGACATATCAGTAAGAGTTGAAGGTATTCAAATTATACAGGGCCAAGAAAAAAACTTTCTTCAGGGACAGGTCTCGGTCTGAGGTCCTATTTAAAGGTTCGTAAGGTGCCATCCTAAGGTATGGCAAGACCCTCGTCACATTCCAAGACGGGGGTTTGAGTTCCTGAGGTGGGCAGGTCTGTTCAAAGCTCCTGATGAGAGCTGATAACTCCCACAAGGAAAAGAGATTGAGTCCCTTTAGTTTAAAGACTTGGCTCCTCAAGGCTATCGCTCAGCAGATGGGATACTGAGCCTCCTTGCTTGTTGATTTAAGTCACCACTTTGGAGTTGCTGCTCATCAACACCACATACGAGACCTTTGAGGGTCTCTGAAAAGTGGAGTAATGCTAGATTCGCCACTTTCATTTTCCAGTAATTGATGTGTAAGGTTTTTTCTTTTTGTGACCATATCCTTGAAATCTCTGAAGGTAGGCTCCCCATCCTTGGCGAGAGGCCTCCGTAAAGAGAAGAAATTCTGGAGGCAGAATTTGTAGTAGGATTCTGGCTAACAAGTTCTCTGTCCTCGATCACCACAACAGATCCACTCTCACTTCTCATGGAACCTCCACTAAAGCTCCAGGAGGGTCTGATGTCTGGGACCACTGGCTCTTTAGAGCCCACTGCAATGAGAGAAGACACATCCTTCCGAAGGGAACCAGCTTCTCTAGGGAAGTTATATGTCCCAGAAAACTCTGCTGAAAATAAGCTGGGAGAGTTTCCCTTTTGAGAAAAGATTCTGCAGCTTGTCTGATCCTCTGCATCCTGTCTGAAGAGGGAAACGCTCTGGCTCGGACAGATTCTAAGTCCATACTGAGGTATCGGAGGCGCTGCTGGGTAACGAGACTGGACTTCTCGAGGTTCAACTGGACTCCCAACTCCCTAAAAAAAATTTAGGAGATCTCTGTGGTGCGGTAGCTGAGATCTTGAGTCTGCCAAGAGAAGACAGTCATCTAGGTACCTCAGCAGCCTAATACCAATGACGTGAGCCCAAGCAGTGACGAGGGCAAAGACTCTGGTAAAGACCTGGGTTGCTGTGGACAGGCCGAAGCACAAAGCCTTTAAATAAAAGATACTTCCTAGATCTGGGATGGATAAGGGTCTGAAAGTAAGCATCTTTCAGGTCTATGGTCAACATGAAGTTGTTCTTTTTTAAAGGCTTGAATAACAGTGCATGGGATCTCCATCTCGAATCTTGTTTGGAGCACAAACTGGTTCAAGTGGGAGAGGTCTACGACAAGTCTCCAGCCTCCCGAGAACTTCTCTATTAAGAAGAGGTTGATGAAGAAGCCTGGGGATCTGTCTGAGACCTCCTCTATGGCCCCTTTAGCCAGCATCTGAGAGACTTCCACCTCTATGGTGGGACTATCAAAGTCTGAGCTAATGTGGGAGGTCAGCCCCTGAAGTGGATGTGATATTCTGAATGGAGAACTGCCATCTTTCTCTATAGCTCTGCAGGCATCCCCCTACTGGTGGTAAGTCCGGAGATCTGCCTTCCCTAGCGGGAGCCACAATACCCTCCAGCCAAAGTTGGGATTCTGATCCTGCTTTTTTGGTGGCTGACTGTCTGTCTGAAGGCGGGAGGAGCCAGTGCTTCTGACCGTTTAATTGGACACTGTTTTGGAGGCTGTTGCGGGACGGGCATCCTAGGAGCAGCTCTTCTCATGAACAAGGATTGGTCGGCTTCTGCCACAGCAACCTCTGTGGAAGGAAAATGTAGGAAAGTCCACAACGTTAGAGTTTTGCAGGTATAGCGCATCATTTTGGGACAACTATTTGGAGCACCTTGCCAAGACAGTGTCTCTATGATCGAAGACAATTTCTCCACAATGATAAGTGTCAACAACCTTAGATGTCAAGATGCCAGTACACTCCAAATCAATCAATCTCCACAAAGAGACAGATTGATGGACCAGGAATTTCAAAGCCTTAGCCCCCAGACATTGATATTTCCTCAAACTGTTTAATTACGTTAGGATTCTTCATATTTTCTGTAGTAGCAAAGCATGACATTGCCCCTGACCAGTGGTCTAGCCAGGAGCAGACCTGAATAGCTGACATGGCAGCTACCTGCATCTTTTGCATCTCAGACGCTAAAAAGGTGCAGTAACTGCTCTTAACGTATAAGACTCATAACTTTAAGGAAATCTGACGTCTGGTATGTGAGGGTTGGAATCTTGAAGGGGCTACACCAGTAGAACTGGTTCTTGCTCCATCAGGGGTCATCAATAATAGTCAACGATGGGTCATTGTATGTCGGCTCCTGCCTAACAATTATGCAGCGAGGTTCCTGTTTCAGAAAGATACTGGAGGCTTTCACCTTTCCTTAGACGTAAATGCGTTCACGCCTGTGGCTCGGACGGTGAGAAGAGGCCGCGGTAAGAGAATGGGCAGAGCCACATTTATTTACTCCTGCGATAAGAGTCTCTATCCACGTTGGGATGAGGTTGCACGGCAGGGGAGGGACTCTCAGTCTGAACTTGAAATCTGTGATGAAAAAAGATTGATCAGGAGACGTCTACTTGAAATGTCTTTTTCTGGAAGCACAATAATATTGAGGAGAACCGGGTCTCTTTTTCCAATCATTATCACTATTACTTGCTAAGCTACAACCCTAGTTAGAAAAGTAGGATGCTAAAAGATCAAGGACTACAACAGGGAAAATAGCCCAATGAGGAAAGGAACTAAGAAAATAAATAAACTATATATGAAGTAATGAATAACAATATAAAATATCGTAAGACCAGTAACAACTTTAAAATAGATCTGTCATATATGAACAATAAAGAGAGAATAGTGTGCCTGAGTGCGCCCTCAAACAAAAGAACTCTAACCCAAGACAGTGGAAGACCGTGATACAGAGGTTATGGCATTAGCCAAGAATAGAAAAGGAGTTACTAAGCCAGACTTATACTTATCAAAGGCAGAGACTTGAAAATAAGAAAATCTTACGGTCAAGGGAGAAGATGGAGAATGGAAGTAACCTAACCCAAAGGCCACAGACAACCATGGATCCGTAGATAATCTGCCTCTCCAATGAAGTGTCTGACTCTACTGACACCGTAGAAGACGAGGGGGTCTGGAGTCACAGCAATGATGGAAGACGATATGCGGAGCTGCTATGGGGCTGGATGGCGATTGTCTTAGTCACCTTTGGGGTGAGACTCCTGACAATATGACGGGTGTTATCTCCTGCCGCAGCAAAGATTAGGACAATCAGCTTGATACCACAAGGCGATTACAACGTCTTCCTGAGGAATATAAAAAAGAAATTTGTGAAAAAAAATATGAAATACTGCATATTGTGCTGTGCATGGAATTCAAAATCACATAATAAAATCCTTATAAAAAATGAAAATGATAAAACTATGAGGCAAAAGAGAAATGTTTGATTCTGCTGAAGATAACACATTATCGTACTGTACCATCAGTCTACAAGTAATACTCAATGGTACTGTAATACAGTATTCATTTTGATATGCAAAAGTCTGAAACATAGGATAAACAAAAATTATAGTTTTAGTTCAAGTTACTGAGTGAAATTTTTCTTAACATAAATCCCAACAGAATAAATGATAATGAATAAATGTATAACAGTATTATACAGCAGCTGTAATTCATTTCTATTCAATCTGCTAAACCATTTAGATTTGAATATTGGGTATATATCTTGAACGATAGAAAATGGAAGAAAACTGGGGAGTAAAATGGGAAGAAAGAGAAGGGAAGAGATTCAGAGTTTGCTAAGGAAAGTAAAATAGCCCCAGGAATAAACAGACCATAAGTGCTGCGACGCCTACTCCTGCTGAGCACGGTATGCCAAAACCAGCATCTCCCATAAGGAAACGTCCTTGAAATTGACCAAAACCTTAACTAACCTAACTCGGAGATTATTCTGTCCATAGACTGACAAGGAGATATTCCATAGAATTGATTTGTTTACGATTTGAGGTCATTTTGTGGCTATCCTATGTACAGGCCAAGACAGATTAGATGCAGGTCATAACGGAAGATTTCTTGTTAAGGTTTCATGAGTCATCGGAGAAAAATTTCAGAGGAAATAAGCAAAGACGGAGAAAATAGATTTCTGAGAATCTTTTGTTTCGTGATGAGACTTTGTCAAGTGACGCTGGTATTCCATCGCAGTTTACGCAACAAAATAATCTAATATGATTTGTATTTAGCCAAAATACTGTATAATAATGGTTTAATCTAAAATTAAATTTTCCTGACTGGAGAATCTATTTTGTAAAACTTAATCCAGTCAAACACCATGACAGAAAATACCATAATTATCGGGTTTTTTCCATGACCGCAGACCACTACCGACGGTCACGGCCACCTTAGGGATGTTAAGTGCACCACAGAGGCCTAAAGTAGTTCTATTTGGGCTAAATATTTGATGCAAAATTCAAAGTATGAGAAATGGCACTTTTCTATACATAAAGATATCTTAGTCGATCGATACCTTTCAATTCACGTTTAAACCCAAGCTCAGATGTGCAGACCAAAATCCCTAAACGAGCATAAGCTATCCATCATAGGTGTAAGGGATATTTTTATATATCCTTATCAGATTCTTTTAATGATGTTTATAGCATGATAATACCTCATAATATTGTGAAAATACTAGGGCGAAAATCATATATGTAGAGATAAGTTTACCAATATTATATTTATCAATAATATTTAAAGTTACATACAACTAGGGTTCCATACAAATAAGATATAAATTACGAGAAATTATGAATGCCGATTAAATACAAAACAATATAAATATAATTATTAAATTACTAGGAACAACAAATTCAAACATGAATGAAGAACCCAACTATGAAATTAGTTATGAAACCTAACCTCATTATTACTAGTTTCCCAATACTCTTTGAAGCAAGTCAGTCAAATAATTCACGTCACAATAATATATAATAAAAATTAAGATAACAAGCACCAAATAGTAAAATAATAGCCAAAATATAACTAAACAAGATGCAAAATCAAAACAGAAAAACAAACATTAATATTAGTCACATTTATCACTGAATATTTGTCTCTTAAGAAATTAAACAGAGAAAAGCGATGTTTACTACGATTCTCCTGTATTACCGTGGAACATCCACTAAGTCTTTCTCCTGCACATTTCCATTGGAAGTTAAGGTTAGGAAACGCAGACTTTTCCTTCACTTTTTGACTTTCTCTTAAAATGTAACAATTCTTCCAAGAACAAAACGGGACTTCGTGACGGGTTAGGGACACACCCGCAGCTGTCCTCTGAAGCTTGAGAGAGTAGCACAGAAAGTGCTAGATTCAACAGAAGAGAGGTCCCAAGAAAACTATCTGGGGACTCTCAAACAGGTAGTTACTTTAAAAAAAAAAGTAAACAGGAAGTTACACTTGAATACCGTAATTTTTCCTTTACAATAGGTATAGCTATCCATTATAGGTATAAAAGGTTTCTAGGTATTATTGCATAAGTTGCCACTGTTCGATAGCTCAAAATACTATGCACATTGGTTAGAGCATTTAAAAAAGGAATATTTTGAATACCATAAAAGCCAGGTGCAAATAGATATTAATATAATAATTATACAATTCTTAATATTTGAAGCCAAATCCAAATCTGAAAGTGTTCGAACAGGTACCGCTCATTTTTTATATCATGTGACCCGCAAGTAGAGGTTCATTTATTGACCTGTTTTCTAAATAGGTAAGGTTAAGTAAGGTGTGGTTTGGTTAGCTATTTATTAAATATAAAAAAAATGATGGATTTGCATCAATACTCGTGACCAGACTCGTTCAAAACACAAGAAAATATGCCGGAAAAATCCAATCTGTTATACGCCTGGAATTATTGGAATCTTATGGAAATTTACCGGTTTCTGGAGCTTTTGTAGATCAGCGGCTAGTTCCTCCAGTGAACTTCCCCCCCTTAACCTAACCTACAAGCCGTGTCCTTACCTACTTAGCTAACAGGGGGGGGGGGGGGGCTGATGCCCCCCCTTACACTACCGTAATCAAACATACAGGTGACCCCTTTCATACATAGACCCCAACTGACCTATGAGGAAAGGTCCTACGATCTCATGTAACTGGGATCCTGACCTGTCTATCACGAGGTGACCTCTGGCCCATAGACACACTTTATAGGGTCACCTTTATCCATTAACATAAATATAATATGTTCCTACGGCTTACAATATCCTTCAGGATATGGGTTGACCATACACACACGTATAAGATGGCTCCATACAATAATAATATCCCTTATATGATGAGGAGATTGCATTGATTATACTAATTATAAACTGCTTATTTAATGTTTCTTTATCCATATAATTAATGTAAATTACCTTAAATTATGTTTTTATATTGAATTTACGACCAACTTCAATAATGCTTCAAATTACAGTCCAGACCAGTCTAGTAATAGGTGTGTGTGGGATAAGTCTTTGCATCGGCTCCTCCCACATCTTGTATCTTGTCTTCCAGATTTCTTTAATGTAGTTTTTCTTCTCTTGTACTTCATTATTATTGTTGATATTAAAATGCATAATTTGTGCTAATAATTTTTCTTTACTTTCACTCTGGTTTTCCGTTGGAATGTTGAACCTGTGTCTTATGTTGTCATAACCTTTACACTCTAATATAAAATGTTCTTGTGATTCTTTATCACAGTCATTGTATGGACACTTTTCACTCTTTCCTTGGTCATGATTCCTCCAGTCCAAGTTTAATATATTCGTTCTTGCTCTTACCATTAGTGTTGCTTCTTCAGTATTGTCTATCCAACCTCCTTCTTTTATGTTCTTATGTTTCCTATATATACTTAATGTAGATGTCTGTTCTTCCTCCCTTCTCCACCTTGCTGTGTCCCACTCTTTGATCTTCGATATAATACTTTCCATCTTTAAGTGTTTTATTTCTCTCAAAGTCAAATTCACCTCTTTATCCAAGTGGTTTTCCCCTTTTCATATTCCTTTCGAAAAATTTTCCTTCATTAGTTCATTTCTGTTGTCCTTTAATATATGTTTGGCAAATAGCATCTTAATTTTTCCATCTCTGGCTACTGTTGAAGTTGCTCCTACCTCAGATCTTAGTACACAATTTGCTTTATATGTCGGCACTTGTAGTATGCATCTATATACTTTATTTTCTATAGCTTTTCAAGTTCTTCTTTACTATAGAGTCAAGTATCTCAGCCCCATATAATGTTGCAGCAAGCCCGACTCCTTTCCAATATCCCTTCCCAACTAATAACCTGTTATAGCTCCTTTCTGTGACACTATATGTCATGTTTGCCAGTTGTTCAGCTTCTCTTTTTTGTATGTTTTAAAACAATTTCTCTTATTTTCTATTGTTATTCCTAGATACTTAAGTTTGCTGCATATTTTGATGTTGGCAATTGTGTCTGGCTGTTCTTGCTGGTTGTATATTAATATATTACTTTTCTCTTTGTTTATTTGTAAGCCACAATGCATTGCTAGGTTTTCTATAAGTTTGATGCTGTAGCTTGCTTCTTCTATTGCTCTTGAAAGTAGTAATCCATCATCTGCATAATATATAATATTGGTATCTTAAACTTATCGTTTTTAAAGCCATTTTGTTCTTCTTCTAGTTTCTGTATAATTTCATAAGTCATTAGTAGAAAAAGTACAGTTGAGCCATTACATCCTTGTTGCCTGTTTCTCATTATCAATATGTAGGTGTGTCTTATCATTGCTGTATATTTGTGCTATAATGTTTATGAGACTTGAATCAATTTTATTTTTCATGAGTAGGCCTATCTTTATTAAGTTTTCTCTGTTAATTGAATCAAAAGCCTTTTTATAATCCAGTGATGTTACTATAAGTGTGTCCCTGTTCTTAAACGTTTCAGAAATACAGTATTTTAATATATATATATAAATTGTCTGTAACTCTTCTTTCCTCTGTAAAGCTTGCTTGCAAATCGCTTCTTAGTCTACCTTCTCTAATATGTTCTTCAATATTTTATATGATGCATTTGCTAGTGTTATTGGTCTTAAGTCTGCCACTGTTGGTTTGCATTTCTTAGGTATTAGTGTTGTGTTAAGTCTCCTTCCAGCTTTCTGTGACACATATTCTTCTTTGATAATATTGTTAAGACATTCCATTAACTTGTTGACACATATTTCACTTGTACTCATTCCCTTAAACAGATCTGGTTTCAATTTGTCTGGTCCTGATGCTTTACCTTTATCATTCTTGTGAGCTGCCTCTTTACCTCTTCCTTTGTTATTTTTATTCTGCTTTTATCCATTGGTTGAGGTGTCAGTATGTTGCAGTGGTAAGCCATGTCTAAAATGTTCTCTTAAAACTGATGGAAAGTTTAAGTCATTTGGTTCCCATCTTTCCCCTATTATTAAACTGAGTTTTCCTTCCTCTATTTCTTTCTCTAAAGATTGTTCATATGTTCGTCTACTATCTTCATTCCACACTTCTTCTATTGTGTTTTCTCTTTGTCTGTAGATTGTATTCCAGAAACAGGTTAATTTATTTGGCCCATCTTCAGGTTCTATTGGCCTTCCAGTGTCCCCATAAAGTATTATCTTCTTACTTTCCTTCAGGTTTTCTCCTTTGAGTCTTTTAATGTGCTTCCATAGCTTTTTTGTCATATTTCGATCTCGTCTAATATAATCAGTTACTTTTTTTTTCATGCTTTCACATGGCATCTTTCATCATATTTTTCACAATAATTTTCTGTTCTCTGTATAGTGTATCATATTTTTTATATTCTTGAGAGGTATTTTGAAGCTTCCTTTTTTCTTTATTATCGGTTTGTCTTATGCTTATTGCTTTCTTTATCTCTGTTGTCATCCATATGGGCTCCACTTCCATTTCTTACCTTGCACTGTTTTTCTCCAAATTTTTCTTTTCATATGTTTTTATGATATATTTTTTTTATTAGGTTTTCATAGGCTTCAATGTCATTCACAGTGCTTCTTCTTAGTCCATTTTCTAGTTCTAATATATATTTCTCCAAAGTATCTTCAGTATTTTCATATATGTGATTTCTTCTTTGTTACTATATTTACATTTGTCTAGAGAAATTCGTATGAGTACACTAAGTACATTGTGGTCAGACAAGTCATAATTTTCTTCTTCTTTTTTTCATGTATATTCATACACACAAACCTCTTATATAGTTCTTGATTCATCATTACAAAATCAATGGCACTCTTCATATCCCTACTTTCCCATGTAATTTCACCACTGCAATTTGGGTCTCCATTTAGCAAAATTAAATTTCTGTTTTCAATCCAGTTTAGCACTCTCTCTCTCACACCGTTTGTATTGACTTCTTGGTGTCCTATAAATCCTATATGACCATTGAAATCACCCCAAAAAAAATAAAAGATTGTTCTTCAAACTTATCTAAAATGGGATTTATTTCCTTTTCCATAATTGTATTCCTTACTTGGTCCCTTGTAGACATGTATACAAGTAAAATAATAAAACTAAAGTTTTTCAGTGCACACTTCACTAATAATATATCACTGTGCTCTGTTTCTATTTCCTCTGTAACTGAAGAGTCATTTTCTCTATGCCTGATACATAAACCACCTCATTTACTGTTTAATTCTTCTTCTTCCTTTTATCTCGAAGTTGTTACTTTGTATTGAAGAGCGAATTACAATGTGATGATAGCAAGGTGTTATTCTATCTGATTTCACGGTACAATGAAAAGAAAATACAGATTAAGAACTGTATTAATGATATTTTTATGGTACAGGTAAGATAGACCTAATTACAGTAATATCTATAAGATTAGAAGCTTTGCAGCCTTTCTATTATGGGATAGAGTGCCCGCAAACTCATTTTGCGGAGAGAACAGCTACGGGAATATAATGGTAAGATGATATATAAAGCGATAATTAAGTCTTGTCATATATACACAAGAAATTAGCATAGAAGGAAATGTAAGACAAGGAACAGGTTAACTTTTTTTTCGGCAAATATTACATTTAAATCGCAATTTCTCTCATCTTATTTTCGGTTAGACTATCCCAATGCTGTTGTCAATTGTTATAAGTAAAATTCTTAATTGCTGATAAAAAAAAAAATCATTATAAAGAATGGGATACCTTCTTGGCAGAAACTCAGCTGCAGCTCTCTTTGCCAGTGAAACTGCCTCTTCCTTATCCAGACACACCTACGTGTGCCGGAACCCAGCAAAATCGAACTGTTATGCCTTTGAGGCCAATAATTCCAATAATTGAAAGCCACTCTAAAATCTCTAAAACTAAAGGGTTACTAGAATTAAAACCTTCTAAAGCTTGAAGGACACTTCTTGAATCACTATAAATGGTAAAAATTGCCCTCTGCTTTTAACGCTATTTTCTCAATAGCGGTTAGTATGCCATATATTTCAGCAGTAAATATGGAAGACATTGAAGGAAGTGCACCTAAACAGTTATAAGAACTACTAAATACTCCTAATCTAACGCCAGCATCAGATTTGGAGCCATTGGTATATATAAAAGTTGATTCCCTATGTTCTTCATGTTCCATAAAAAGACACCTAGCTTCTAATACAGTAATTCTTTTTTTTTAACACCATAAATATTTACAAAAATATATATCTGGTAATTTCCACAGAGGGGTTGATGATATCTTAAATGAGAGCACCTTACTTCTACTTATATCAAGACTTTTTAATAACTGTTTCACCCAAAAGCCATAAGGTTGAAGAGATTTTGGGTGCAACTCAAAGTATGTTGAGTGCCTTACAAGGCTTGCGGTATGAAAGGCTAAAGAATTAGGGTCTTTGCAACCTAAACCAATACCGAATAATAGAAGACATTCGGTAATAGTCTAAAGGCAACTCTCCAGCATCAGCAACTAGACTAGGGATAGGCGAGGTTCTAAACGCTCCTGTGGACAATCTAATACCAGCATGAGGTATTGAATCTAATATTTTTAATGGGCTTAGGGTGGCTGAGGAATACATTTTGCATCCATAACTAATTTTTGAAAAAAAATTAAGTCCTTGTATAATTTTAAAATAGTTTTATGGTCTGCCCCCATGATGTATGGGACAATACTTTAAAAAGATTCAGAGCCTCAAGACATTTAGCTTTTTATGCCTGTAAGTGTGGAATCCATGTCAACCTAAAATAAAGAATAAATCCTAAAAATTTAGCTTCCCCTACACATGGTCGCGTTGGACGCCCAGTATCACCTGCAGTGCTTGATAGGACTTTACAACCGCGCGAGATCGGTCCAATCAACAGGACCACAGGACTCACACCAAGAGAGAGCAATGTCGGCAGTAGCCTTTGCTGAACTCGTCCTCTACATTGAAGAAACAAGACAAGAGGAGGAGACAGCAGTAGTATTTAGATTGGGCGATCTTGTCCACCTATATCAGTCGAGAATGGAACTGCTCGGAGTGCAGCTCGATACGAGAGTCCACTCCACACGACTGAAACAGAGACTGCTATCTCAGTTTCCTGACGTGCGAACACACACCAAGGGGAGAGATATATTGATGGCATTTGAAGAAGATCTCGGTGCTGCTCTTGACAAAGCCTGCGAACTGGACAGTGATAGTGATGCAGTCCGTCTTGCACGTGGTGCACACATTGTTCGCCACCATATGTTTGGAGAAGCCAAGCCCTTCACAGGATTCCCTGAAGGATGCCAAGAAGAATCTGTGCCACCGTTGCTGTTTGCACCAGTCAGCATGATTCTCGAGAGACCCAGCATCAAGGACCAGACGGAAGACACTAACCCTACAGCAATTACTACAGCCCAGATACTGAAGTTCAACAGGGTCAAACACAAGCGAACTCGTGGCACCACATCGTCCACCTGTGTCAGGCACAGTGTTGCACAAGAGACCCTACTTCCAGCATATATAGGGATGATGTTGCATGCTCATACAGGCAAGAAAGAATTAGTCGACAGACTTTCACACCTTGGCTTAAGCATCTCGTATGACAGAGTGCTCCAGCTCTCAGCACAGATGGGCAACCGTGTCTGCAAACAGTTTCACAGAGAACAAGTGGTCTGCCCTCCAAAGTTGTGTGGCGAAGTGTTTACAACTGCCGCTGTAGACAACGTAGGCCACAACCCCAGTGCAACAACATCAAAAGACTCCTTCCATGGTACCGGTATTTCTTTAAACCTAGAACAACAATGAATCTAATCAATAACTCAAACAATTTTTATTTTACAGACTTTGAGTAAAATGTTGTCTTGTCAAAAATACATGATGATGAATATTCATCTCTCATGAATCAAGTGAAGTACTGTAATGAATTATGTCATTTTGAAAAATGAATATTGTCATGTACTGTAAAAATATTCGACCCAGAGTTTATCGCACATGTAGAATTCAAGTGGCGGCCATTTTGAAATCCAATATGTTGGCTAATTCATAAAGATAAACAATGCAGGTTGTAACCATCGGATTCCTTTCCTCCCAAAACATACATTTGGGCACCAGAGTAGAGTCAATAGCAGCATTAGACCCAAAGATAATCGAAAATGTAGATTTCAAACAACGGCCATTTTGAATTCCAATATGGCAGACATGAAGAGAGAATTCCTAGTGGCTCATTTGTGCCACAATTTGATGCTTGAATCACAAAATGCAGAATCCTTTTGACATTCCGAGCTAAACCACCACACTACTAAGATTTTAGGATTATTCTCATTATTGATATTATAACGTTGTGAAGATGCTGTAGTGTTATTAGGAGCAGAACTGATTCTGTACTCCACAAAATTGAGAATTTTGTGTTCAACGACCGGACACTTGGTCTAGCGCTACGAGTACGAGTACGATGAGGACAGGGAAGTGGGGAATATGGGGAAAGGATAAGTACCCCTGGATACAATCCAGTTTATAGCCCGAGGGCAGGTACCTGGGATGGGAAAGGAGAAGGGAAAAAGGGGGGGAAAATGAAGTACAGGGAAAGAATAAAAGAGAGGGGCAGACCCTCATGCGATATTAGATAGTAGTAGAGTTATTACAAGACGGGAAGAGACAGGAAGGAATAGGAAAGGTTTCTTGGTTCACGCCAAGCAAAAGGACACCAATCGACTGTCACCATTACGTTAATTGAGTGACTGTCACCATTATGTTGTTTAAGTAGGGTATGATGGTTAATGAAGGTTTTTTTTTTTTTTTTTTTTTCTTTATGATGATGATGAAGTAATGCTTAAATGAAATTACAATTTAATAGCAAAATGAATCTATAATGAAATCAATCAGATGAAATGAATCTGGGTCTAGGAGGATCGCAATTGATCCCAGGCTCCAGTCTCTTCCACCAATAATGGTCACGAGTATGTTCAGTAGTGAGAGTTCTAGTTCGGGTGCAAAGGTCGTCATCATCTGAAGCAAGTTTGTCCCAGGTTTTCTGGCCAAGCCTGTGAAACCGGACATTAAGAGGCTCCAATTTGGAATGAGCATGTAAATCCCTAATTGTATTGTAATAGGGAGGGCTCTCTTTGTAGGCTCTCCTCAAAGCCTTATTTTGAATTGCCTGCATTTTATTAAGGGAAGTTTTGCTGATTGCTCCAAATATTACGGTGGGGTACTCTAACTGTGGCCTTACTAAAGATTTATATAAACGGAGTTGGGTTTTAGTTGATAAGTGTTTAAATCGTAGCAATTTAGCAAAAGTTTTTCTAGAAACAGCTATTCTCTCTATGATGTGTGAAAGTATACCTGATTTCTTAAAGTTACATCCAAGTATTGTGGCCTTTTGTTTGAATGGAATTCTAACATTGTCAACAATGATTTCTGCAGGACTGCGAGCTGAAATGGGGAGGAGCTGGAATTTGTTCAAGTTTGTTGTTATTTTCCATTTCTTTTCGTAATTATTTACTTTTTGTATTTCCCTGACTGTTTTAATTTGCAGCATTCGTTTGTTCTTATTAGGAATAGATATTACCTGGGTGTGGTCATCTGCGAACATGATTTGCAGACAACCAGGAGCAGGAGGAGGGGTGTCTCTGATATAAAAATTGTAAAGTGAAGGAGAGAGAACACTGCCCTGAGGAACACCAGATAGTAGTGGAAATTCTGGTCCAATATATTCTTTAATCTTGATCATGGCCACTCGATTATCAAGAAAGTTACACAATAGCCTAGTAGCTAGATTTGGGAGTTGTGCTTCTATTAATTTGTATTTAAGGCCCTCATGCCATACCTTGTCGAAAGCTCGGCTGACATCCCTAGATATTAGGTTACAACGACCCCCAAGATTTGACTTGACCGCAATGTATTCGTAAAGACGAGCTAATGCAAGTTGGGTCCCTTTACCCCTTGTAAATCCGTATTGATTGCTATTGTTAAGTAAATTTTCCTCAAGGAAATCCTCCAATCTCTCTTTAATAATTTTCTCAAGTATCTTACCCGGTGTCTCTAATAACGAAATGGGTCTATAGTTAGAGACTGAGGTGAGGTCTCTGCCCTTTTTCCCCACAAAGGGAAGTACTGCTTATTTAAAAAAATCTGGCCAATAGCCCATACTGAAAGTTTCATTAAAGATGTTGCAAAGAAAAGAGAGCATTGAATTTGGCAAATTACTAAGGATAAGTTTATTTACTTTAGACTGGCCTGGAGCTTTGTTTTTAAAACTTTTGATTATTTTAATAATATCTTGGAGTTGAATAGGTTTGAGGAAAGGGTCATCTTCATCAAGTCTCTCAAGATCTACAGAATCATAAGGTATTATATGATCAGCATGTTCACGGATTGACTCAGTGACATGCCTCTCGTGTCGTTGGTCAAACCTTAGATTTTCTACTGGGTCTATTCTAAAGATATTGGACCAGAAGCCTCTGAAGATCACCTCCTGATCTTAAGATGAATAGATCTTCTCGTTATTATGGGTGATGTACGCTATTGGTTGAGAAGTTGAGCCCAACAATTTCCTGATCATGTTCCAAAATTTTGCAGGATCTTTATAAAAGCCTTCACATTTGTCTAACAGAGCCTCCCAAGTAGAATTAATGAGGTCAATTGATTCTATTTTAATACGTTCTTGTATATCATGAATATACTCTAAAAGTTGGTGCGTGGGGCCTCGGTTGTTAACTAATTCCAGGGCTTGCTTAAATCGGATCTGAAGTAACTTTAGGGAATCCGTTTCTTTAGTATAAGGTAATATTCTGAAAGTTTTAAATGGGATATGGAGCTCTGAGGCTTCCTTAATCATCCTATACCAGAAAGCTATCTTATCATCTATGTAAGATTTATCCTTTAAGATGTTATCGGGTTCGTCAAAAGTAGAGAGAGAGTCATCAAGAGTGTCCTTAAAACGTTCCCAGTTCGCGTTGTTCAAATCTAAAGTTGGATTAGCAACCACCATAATGGGTCTCACAGTAAGTTTAAAAATAATGGGAAGATGATCCGAAGTGGTTAAGGGGCCTTGTGTAAGAGAGTAATTAAACATATGAAATCTATTTGAAAGCAAAATATCTGGCTTACTAGAGGTTCTTCTGTTAAAATACGTATCAAAATCTGGTCCTAAGAACCTTATAAGGTTTCTATTCAACAGGCCATTGATTAATGTGCCAATAGGGTTGGCTCTGTTGTAACCAAGGGCTGGATGAGCTGCATTGAGATCAGCCAGCAGATAGACAGGGATGTTACGTCTCATTAATGATAATATATCTTGCTGTGGAAATAATGGGTTTCTTGGGGGCAGATAGGTTGTGGCGACTATAATTGGTCCCCGTACTGTCTGTATTTCGACAGCGATAAGATCATGATTGAAACCATCAATTAACTTGACAGCAACATCCCGTCGAACCGCTATTGCTGTACAAGCCCCCTGTTCACCAGAGGTGTTACACTGACAATGTACTGAGAAGACCTGATTACTTTGATATATTTAAATACATGAGAAAGAAACCAAAATGCAATATATTTTGTAATTCTCATTGAATATAATTTTAAATGCATTTTTTAGCTAGTATTTTTTATATATTTTTCTTTCAATTTCAATATACATATATAATACGGCTTTTTTTAATTAAAAGGTTGATGTGCATCCAGGGAAAATCTTCGCACCTAAAAAACATTTGTGGATGATAAAGAACCGAGAATTAGAAGCATCTCTCTCTCTCTCTCTCTCTCTCTCTCTCTCTCTCTCTCTCTCTCTCTCTCTCTCTCAAGAGCATAGGCCTTTCAAAGGATAGGCCCTACTCATGAATGGCAGAGGCAAGACATAGTTATAATACCTTAGCTGAAGGACAACGCCCTTGAGACTGACCATATATGCATAACCCCCTCTCCACCCATAGTAAAACAAGGCTGGACAATCTAAGAAGCAAGCATAGAAGAGTCTTACAAGCAAGAGCCCGTGCCTTGCATAAGGCAAGGCAATCTCAGCTCAGTTCCCAGACTGAGAGGATCTCTCTCTGCCAATATTAGTACCTGCGGCACAGTGTAAAATCCGGACGCCGGACGTCGGATGCCGTCCGGGAGAATAGAAAATCTCTTGTATCACCGGGAAAGACCCGAAAATACACCTTTTTTTTTAGTGACTGGTAATGTTCACTGATACTTTCTGTTATTTTATGAATGAATGTTCGAAAAAATATTGGTTTATTTTCATGTTATTGAGAATATTCTCAATCGGATGTCAACAATACACTATTTAACTGCCCGCTATTTTACCCTGTTAGGATAAAAACCGGACGTCACCAATCAGCAGTCACAGATAAGAATTTACCCGGCTGTAAAGTAACATAAGGAGAAAGGGCCTCCCACTCCCTTTACCCTGCATTTAGTTGCCAATAGGTTTAGTATGATCCACTAACCAATTAAAAGGTTGCCAACTTTAGCGAGACAAAAGGATACTACATGTAAGAAATGAAGCCTATTTCACTTGAAATGTACTGAAATTTTATCAATCAATTTGTTTTTATTCGTCTTATAATAGCCTGTGCCTGTTGCCCAGTCAGAGCCACGGGAAGGCAATCGACAGTCTAACCAACTAATCCACCACCCTACACCATATTATTTCCCATAACCATAAATATAAGCAAATATACTCAATTGAAAGAAATAATAACACAATTAAGAAAAGATAAATATTAAAATTAATGTAAAGGTAAATGTAAAAAGTTTTATCACAGACAAATAATTTCAAGAAATTTACAACAATGATAACGGCATCCGACGTCCGACGTCCGACGTCCGGATTTTACACTGTGCCGATAATAACACCATTCTACAAAGTCTTTGAGCCACTTAGGTTTACCGGCGGCCCTTCTCGGCCTACTAATGACGTTGGGCTCCTGTATGGGGTGTTACCTGTTCTGTCGGGGTATGGCTTGCGGAGGTCCCGAGCTGAGACACGGGCGTGCCGGAGGGCGGAGCGATGACTCTCAGGTGTCGTCTATTCCTTTTTGATAGCCTGCCGCTCCCGTTGAGCTTGACGGTGTACTGACGATGGGGCTTTGTTTCCGTTACTATGCCCGTTCTATCCCACTGCTTGGTAGCTTGGTTTTGTATGCGTACACGGGTACCTAGTTTGATGGGCGGCAGTCTTCTGGTAGTGCCAGGGATGCGCATCATCTCCTGCGACCTTGCCACTTGAGACGGCGACTTGTTAATCTCCCTGAGGGGAGTGTTGAGATACTGAAGTATCACCAGGGCCGTTTTGTCCGACTCAAGGGCTCCAACTTTAGCTTGTTTTCTCGGAGTAGCCTCTTTGCCAATTTGACAGCTGCTTCTGCCCTGCCATTAGACTGGGGATACTGGGCCGACGACAGCCGGACCTTGACTCCCCATTTCCTGAAGAAGGCCTCCATCTCCTCGCTGGCCAAGTTCGTACCTCCGTCAGTTGATATTTGTTCCGGGCCTCCCCAACACGAGAAATTTGATTGAAGGTGATTGATGATTTTGTTAGATGTGGCACCCTTAGGGAAATAAGCTACTTCTAACCAACCTGTTAGTGTATCTGCATATACCATGTATACACTGCCTTCTATCTGGAACATATCTGCGACGACTTGCTGGAAGGAGTATTCCGAAGGGGGCGTGTGCATCATTTCTTCAGGAGGCAGTGAGGGGGCGTGTTCATCGCATGAAGTGCATTGGGCGTGGCAATGCTGAAGGTCCCCTTCTATTCCCGGCCAATAGACCGACTGCCTGGCTATTCTAAGCATAGAGTCGAGGCCTTGGTGTCCAGTGTGTAGGTTAGCGGCTACCTGGTGGCGTAAATCCTCGGGGATGACCAAATGAACACATCCTTGGTCCACTGAGTATGTCACCAGATCCTGGTTGATGGCTAGCCAGTCCCGAACACTGAAGAAGGGATGAAGGCAGACAAGTTCTTGCAATTTCTGTTGGGGCCAGTCACCCGCTGCAACCCTGGCAAGCAAGAGCTGATATACAGGGTTGTTAGATGCGGTGCTCCTGATGCAGTCTTCATCCAACATGATGATGTCCGGTTCCAAGGCGGCCGTGGTTGCACATGCCACTGCCACTTGAATGTCATCCTCCAAATCCATGTCGGAAGCTTCATGGGATGCTCGCATGGTCGGTACCTTGAAAGAAAATCCGCGGCAGTGTTCCTTTTTCCGGGCAGGTATTTCATGTGGAACTTGAACTGGAGTGTCTTCTCTTTCAGGTTGAATAATCTTGGGTTGATGACGTCCTTGAGGGCTCTGTCACCCAGCAGTTTGACGAGTGGACGGTGGTCCGTGATGATGGTGAGATTAGGACACCCAAGTAGGAACAACCTGGCCTTCCGCAAGCACCAGATAACTGCCAGGGCTTCTCCTTCTACGGGGACATACCTAGCTTCAGAGGGGGTGAGGTGTCGACTACCACACAGGGCAAGGCATCAGGTGCCCTTGCAACAAAAGGGGCTGTCAGCTGACTGACAAACGCAATACTGCTGAAGGACTATGAAACCGATGCCTTCCTTGCTCCAATCCGTCATTATCGTCGTAGGGCGTGTCTTGTCGTAATATGCCAAGCCGTCCTTGGCTAATTGACAGATGACCTCCTGTGCCTGCCGGAGTTTGTCACGTAGCTGGCTATCCCAGTAGACGTTTTTTCCGGTGGGTTTACTGAGGAGGTCCCCTAAAGGGCTCCATGATGGGTTCCGTTGCAAGAAAGGGAGCTAATTGATTCACGAATCCGAACCACGACCTAATATCCGTGATGGAGGGCTTCTCTGGCATATGGAAGTTACGAATGGCGTCTAGTCGTTCGTCTGCGAGCTTGTATGACTCCCATCCCAGGTGATAAAAGACGAAAGTAACTTCTCTCTTGCAGAATTTAAACTTCTCGGGCTTTAGTGTGATACCTGCAGAGGCACACGTTGACAGGAATTCATATACATGTCAGAACGCCTCTTTTATGCTTTCTGGTGATGTCTTGCAGGGCATCATCGAACCTTTTTGTGTAGGCGTCGGACGCCGAACAGTGACCCATGGGTGTTATACAATAACGGTATCGTCCCCATGGGGTGATGAAGGTCGTGAGTGGGCGGCTAACCTCGTCCAATTCAACTTGATGGAAACCCCAGTGGGCGTCCGTCGTAGTCTTGTACGTGTGAATAGGGATGCTTGAAATCATGTTGAAGGGTGCTGGTGTATGATGAGTCTCACAAAGACAGTGCAATGGGCGTTGAGGCGCTGGAAGTCTACTGTGCGGCGAGGTTGTCCCGTCTTTTTGGCTACGACGACCATCCTCACACACCATTCTGTTGCATCCCCCACTGGGACTGGTTCTATCACACCCTTCCGAACGTCCTCGTCAAGTTGGGCCTTGACCTCCTCTTCCCAATGCTTAGGGATTGTTGCGGGCGTGTGACAGGCATAAGGCACAGCATCAGGCAACAAATGGATGCGGTGCTGCTTGCCCGTCATTACAGGTAAAGGTTCCCTTGTTGTGTTAAAGGTTGTTGATGAGAAATGCAGTAATAACCATTCCTCAAGTCTTGGTATATTCTCCTCCACAGGCGGGATGGGTAAGGTGGCTGGCTTCATTGTCTTAGGAGAGTTAGGCCGTGCGACTTCTTCGTTAAGCACATCAGCTGATGCAACGAGATGGTAGGGGTGAGGGGAGCCAGGCGGTACTATTCCCAGCTCCTTACAAGCATTCAGTGATATATAGAAGTTCTTGGCCGTCGGCACAAAGTAAACCTCCTGCTTCGTGCGTCGCCCACGTATATCAATGAAGCATGCCGTTGATCCGAGACATCTCACTCGGAGATTAGCTACGTCCCTCAGACCTGTTTGCGGCTGAAACTCCAGGGGATTTATTTGCAGGCTTGAAAGAATCATGGGTCCGGCAACGCAGATCTGTGCTCCTGTATCTGCTACGACGAGTGTAGATACTGAATTCCCGTTCCTATGGGTACACAAGCCTTGCTTGTAGGGTGGGGTGAGAGGTGTGTGTCTGCAACAATCACTAAACTCAAGGCAAGCGGCGCTTTCTTCATACTCCTACAGCATTTCTGAAAGTGCCCTGCCTTTTGGCCCCCGTGGCACGTCATACTTTTTGCGGGGCACGAAGCTCGACCAAACGGATGGCGTCGCCCACAATTTCCGCAACACTTTACATTGAAGTTGCCGCACAACACCGCGACGTCTGGCTCTACGTCATCCCTGCCTGTGACGTCATCACTCGAGGTGCCAGCAGATTCCCTCTCACCGATAGCGACATGCGGGACACTTTCAACGTCTTGGCGTGCAGCTTCGAAAGTGCAGCACAGTGCCTGAAAGGCATCTACACTTTTAACCCTGGATAGGTACGCTGCTCGGACACCCCTTTAAGGGTATACTCGGACGCGAACGACCCCGACGCCAAAAAAAATTCTTGAAAAATCAGTTTTGGCAGTAACCTCTTTTTTTCTTTTGCCAAAAAAAACTTCAATGAATGCTTAAAACAACTGTAAAGATAAATACTACTCATCTGCAGAAAAACTATTTATTATAAATATTTTAAAAAATTAAGTAGAAAAATAAAGACCTGACATAAAAATTCATAAAAAAAAAGTTTATACATATATACACAAATCCTTTTAGGAATTGATTCTTGAATGTTTAGGACACATCTTGATGTATTTTGGATGAAGTCAGACCCATGGAGGTGAAGATCTGAAATGAGAAAAAAAGGGTAACTTTTTTTGGCCAAAAAAATTTGTCCAAATTTCATGAATTTTTTTGGGTACCCAAATGAAATAGGAAGTGGCTAATTTTTTTAGGGAATAAACATATGTTATCCTAAAATAGAAATATGTAAAAAAATCTTCATTATTTTGTAAATTACATTTATATCAGGGGCCATATCTAAAGGTAATTTTTTGAGTACTTAGAGATTTCGAAAAAAAAATACATATATTTAATATATAATATGATATTTATGCAGGTAAAAATATACCAAAATATCACAAATTCTATAGGGAACAAGAATATATATAGATAGGGCAACTTACGCTTCGGATATGTCCACAAAAAGGCCGCCAACCACACTGACTCAGACTCCCTAATCTGCCACTTGAAATGTAGGAAGGGTATGTCAATTTCAAGGTGTTATTTACTAATCTAATTATTATTGGATATGCATAAAAATTGTATGGTGGGTTGCTGGATAATTGTCGATTATTTTACGACTATAAAATTAAAATTCTGACCCCAAAAAAATTTTTTGAAGGGAAATAAAATCGAAAAAAAAACAAAAATGTGAAACAATATAATATTTTACCTAAAAAAATTTGATGATATTCAATCAAAAAAGAAGTAAACAAAATTTTCCGACAAATAAACATCTAGAGGAATCATTACTCTGTGATAGTTCCTTAGTACGTAGTAATTTTGAAAGAAATGGGAAAAAACGAAAAAATGGCAATCACCGGAAAATCGAACACATACCTATATATACGCCATATCTGGCTAAAAAAAAGATAGGCATGGGTAGCCAGATCATCTAGAAACACTTTCCAACACTATAAAAATATAAGTATTGCGACACTACTTGCCAATTCCTTACGGTAACATGACTAAGCAAAAAAATGCAAAACAAATAAAAAGGGGCACTCGCGGAAAAATGACCATTCTAATATACGGCATTTCAGAAAAAAAAAATTTCAGCCACCTGCTAGGCAAACCATCAAGGCACATTTTCCGACAAATAAACATATAAATGAATCATTACTCTGTGATAGTTCCTTAGTACGTAGTAATTTTGAAAGAAATGGGAAAAAATGAAAAAATGGCAATCACAGGAAAATCGAACACATACCTATATATACGCCATATCTGGCTAAAAAAAAAGATAGGCATGGGTAGCCAGATCATCTAGAAACACTTTCCAACATTATAAAATTATAAGTTTTGCGACACTACTTGCCAATTCCTTACGGTAACATGACTAAGCAAAAAAATGCAAAACAAATAAAAAGGGGCACTCGCGGAAAAATGGCCATTCTAATATACGGCATTTCAGAAAAAAAAAATTGAGCCACGTGCAAGGCAAACCATCAAGGCAAATTTTCCGACAAATAAACATCTAAATGAATCATTACTCTGTGATAGTTCCTTAGTACGTAGTAATTTTGAAAGAAATGGGAAAAAATGAAAAAATGGCAATCACAGGAAAATCGAACACATACCTATATATACGCCATATCTGGCTAAAAAAAAAGATAGGCATGGGTAGCCAGATCATCTAGAAACACTTTCCAACACTATAAAATTATAAGTTTTGCGACACTACTTGCCAATTCCTTACGGTAACATGACTAAGCAAAAAAATGCAAAACAAATAAAAAGGGGCACTCGCGGAAAAATGGCCATTCTAATATACGGCATTTCAGAAAAAAAAAATTTCAGCCACCTGCTAGGCAAACCATCAAGGCACATTTTCCGACAAATAAACATATAAATGAATCATTACTCTGTGATAGTTCCTTAGTACGTAGTAATTTTGAAAGAAATGGGAAAAAACAAAAAAATGGCAATCACAGGAAAATCGAACACATACTTATATATACGCCATATCTGGCTAAAAAAAAAATAGGCAAGGGTAGCCAGATCATCTAGAAACACTTTCCAACACTATAAAAATATAAGTTTTGCGACACTACTTGCCAATTCCTTACGGTAACATGACTAAGCAAAAAAATGCAAAACAAATAAAAAGGGGCACTCGCGGAAAAATGCCCAACATTCTAATATACGGGATCTCAGATAAAAAAAAAGACATGCACGTGTTAGCCCAACCATCAAGGCACACTTTCTAACACATAAACATGAAAAAAAAATCAATAATATACGGTAATTTCTTACTACGTAGTAAATTTTTACAAATATTTAAAAAAAAACAGAAATTGGCAACCGCAGTTAAATACCCAATATACCAATAACTACGTCGTATCTGACAAAAACAAAGTCACGCATGGGTAGCCAGATCATCTAGACACACTTTCCAACACTAAAAAAGGCAAAAGTTTTACGACACTATTTGGCAATATCTTACGGAAAAATGACTTGGCAAAAAAATGAAAAAAAAATGAAAAAGGGGCACTCGCGGTAAAATGCCCAACATTCTAATATACGGCATCTCAGATAAAAAAAAAAAGACATGCACGTGTTAGCCCAACCATCAAAGCACACTTTCTAACACATAAACATGAAAAAAAAATCAATAATATACGGCAATTCCTTACTACGTAAAAATATTTACAAATATTGAAAAAAAACAGAAATTGGCAACCGCAGTTAAATACCCAATATACCAATAACTACGTCGTATCTGACAAAAACAAAGTCACGCATGGGTAGCCAGATCATCTAGACACACTTTCCCACACTAAACAAGCAAAAGTTTTACGACACTATTTGGCAATATCTTACGGAAAAATGACTTGGCAAGAAAAAAAAAATGAAAAAGGGGCACTCTCGGTAAAATGGTCCTCGTGGTGATGAACGACATTTTAACTAAAAAAAATATCATGCACATGGTAGCCAAACAATCCACCAAGACTTTCCACAACTGATAACCCATACAAGTTGCACCATTCTACGACAATTTCATAATACGTAATAACTTTGATAATTATGCAAATTACCTTAGAAGGGTAAACTCGGTCGCGCTCGACCCCGACGCGTCTCAGAAATCGGGGAAGGAGTACAGCTACAGCAATGCACATCTGGACACTACTAGAGCGTGTAGGGGAGACACCTCCTGCAGGTCGATCACCCACAAATTCAGTCACGGGGGTGAGTCACGTCAGAAAAACCTCTTTTTTTTTGACGCTCGGGGTCGCGTACGACCCACCGTACCTATCCAGGGTTAAATGTATCACAGGCCTGAAAAACGTGCCTTTTTAATACAGGGTCACTGAAGCCTAACATTATTTTCCGCAACAGCATGTATTTTATCAAGCACTCCCCGCATTTAGGACACTGAAAATCACAGTCGGTGGCCTTCTGAGCACACCTCGAAAAAATAGTCGCTCACTGACTCCTCGCTCCCTTGTGCGAGGGCAAAGAATTCAGACCCCTGCACTGCCTGATTTGACGACCGTAACACAATATTCCCAGTGGCATCCAGAGCCGTGTCTGTGGCGAGGGCGTTCCATTTGGCATCTGAATACCGAGCGTCCAGTGCACGCTGCAATGCCGGCACGCAGTTGAGCCTAATGTGCAGGACAACATCCTGCAGTGGGAACTTGTCAAGGTGAATCCAACACGTCATCGAACGTCTCCAGGATCTGAACGCTGCCAAGGACATTTCCGAATCACACTTCTCAGGGGCAGCAGAGACAGGAACTTCACTGGCACGAGCTCCGGAACCGGGTAGGGCATCCTGAAGGGAACAGATGGCGTGTTGCTGGTCTGCAATTAACATCTGTGCTTGCATCACGGCCTGTGACAAGGCCCTTGGCATCGCAGGTGAGGCCCGCCTCGGCGTGCCCATGGGTGGTCGACGTATCTGGGGCATGGCTTGGTTCTCATCCTACTCACTGCGCCATGTTGGGTTTGCCATGAGACAACATCCTGGTGACCGAACTTTATGACAAGATGCTGAAGAGCCGACTGACTGGCAACAGCGTATGCAGATGCATGCTCGGCAGCGCATGGCCGAAAAACATATTGTACACAGCAAACTGTAGTTTCAGTTTCTGTCCTCCATACACACAGCTTAGTCAATGTTAAATTGTACTGTATAAATATTGTAAAGTACAGAATTACAGAAATATAGGCTATGTGTGCTGTGAGTCAAGTCCTCCGGACGAAAACAGTGAACACTTAAGAGTTCAGTTTAGCTTTAGTGATAAAGTAGTATATTAAAGTAAAATACACTGCAAAACCATCTGGACAATCTTACAAACAAACCATAAAGGAGCAACTAAAAGGGAGTAATTTTAGAAGAGCTGCTTTTACCATAGCTAAAGTCTCTCTTCTACCCTTACCCTTTAGAGGAAAGTAGCCACTGGACAATTACAGTGCTGTATTTAACCCCTTAGGCAAAGAAGAATTGTTTGGGAATTTCCGCATTGTCAGGTGTGTGAGGACAGAGGAGAATGTGTAAAGAAGAGGCCAGACTATTCGGTTGTATGTCGGTAAAGGAAGAATGAACCATAACCCGATAAAAGGATCTAATGTAATCGATTTCTACATTCAATTGCAATTGTTTCTCTGAGCTCTTCTTCTAAAAGCTTAGTTGTATCAAACCTAAGTATTCTATCTCCCTTTCTGTTGGGTGCTTCCAGTTTTAACTTCAGTGTGGCAATGAGGAGGAGCTGGCGGTCACTACCAATATCTGCACCTCTATAGTTTCTTACATTTCTCAGAGTCCTCCTTCTCTCTTTATTAATGGCAATTTGATCTGTCTGATTGTTGTAATTGCCACATGGTGAAGTCCATGTATAGATATGGATGTTCTTGTGTTGAAAAAGAGAACCTCCAATGACAAGATTATTTGCTAGACAGAAACGTATGAGATACATCTATCACTTTATTTCATGCCAGGCAAGTGGCGTGGAATTAAGGTATCAGAAATACAGCCAAAATGCGCAGGGACTATTGAATGTAACTGTACTATATATAATATAAACTATAATCAATATTACCAAGAAGAGAATCAAGTCCTCTTAACCTTTCAAAGATAATACTCTTTTGGACAACGCATATATATAGGTTTAATTACTTATTGTTACATATAACAGCGGATTTGAGTTTGAAAGTAACATCTCTATGTTATATATAGCTTATGAAACTCTAATTCATGCAATTATTGATTTTATTATCCTTTCAATCAGTTTTTAAATTATTCCTTTTTTTTTCTTATATCTGAAAATGTCTATATTTGAATTTGAGTTATTGGGTCCTTTGACTGGCCAGATAGTACTAGATTGGATTCATTTCTCTGGTTACGGCACAATAACAACCAAACACTTGCTCTGTTTGTATGGAAGGATTGCCTTAACTACCTATATGTTCAGTATAATCATATACTGTAGTTGTGTGATTAAGTGAAATCAGTATAGCTCAGCCCTCAAAGAGGAAGGACGTCTCAGCTAGCCCAAGAATCGGCTTACCTGGCACAGGGGAAACCAGGCTCCCTCGCCTTGCCTACCATGAGCTCTTACAGCCCGACATTCATCTGTAATACCATCTACAAATCCAATGACCTCCCCTGCCAGGGATTCTGCCTACCAGATTCCAAGGAAAGGTGCATTCCATGTCACAGAAACTCTTATTCAAGAGATTATGTATGGAGTCATTTCATAATCAAATTGAATATTGATGTGGACTTTGAAGCCTGCCATTATCAGATCTATTGTTGGTGTGATGATTGCACTCTATTCCATGATGCACTCTTCCTGAATGTGACTCGTAGGAGAAGGGACCTGCCTCTCTACAAGAGCAGAATTTTCCTAAGGAGGAATCCAGATATTCCAGATAAAGCTGCTAAATAACAACGTTTTCACATGCATGAGGGTTGGTTTGGAGATGCTGTCCTCCCACCTCCAAGCAAGAAGATGACCGGGTCTACAAAAGCCTGTGTCAGTGCCAGGAATGTCAAATCACTGCAGGCTGAGCTTTCCCTGGAAGACTCACCTACTCCCAGCCACAGCCTGCCTCTAGCCTAACTCTGGCTTCATCGGACCCACCGGCCTCCAGCATGGACCAAGAAATAACCAATGCAGCTACTCCAAACCCAGCCCCTGCCCAACTGACATCCATCCCACCTTCCTCTGCCACAGAAAACTGAGGAACCCACTGAAAAAGTCCCGCTCGACTCTGATTGGATTCACCACCGTGACTGTAACTGCACAGTATGTCTCACCCAGCCGTTGGATGAAGCCACTGCAACAATCCCCAGCTCTCTGCCAGTCGCTGCACCTTTGCCCAGGTTCAAGGTCCAGCCCACTGAAGGAAAACCTTCCTATGCTGCAGTTCCTGCCCTCGCTTCTGCCAACTCCTAATCAAATTTCTCAACTTGACCAAATCGCAAAGGGGAGCTCATTCTCACCCCCAAGAATTGGGAGTGTGTCAGTTTCTTCCTGGAGCTTCTAGATCTGGCCAAGAAGCAGCGCAAAGTAGTCGTCTCCAGATACCCAATCTCCATGCCGCTAGATATAGCCACCTCTCTCAACAACATCGCAAAGATCAAGAGGAAGTTCCTGTCAACAACATAATCGCCACAGTCAATGGGACCAAACCGCCTACCCTCGACTTAGGAATATGGGGCACCTTCTCCATCACTGACTACATTCCTGAGCTGCTTCGGTGCTACCATTGTCAATGGTATGGTCATCACCATGAGCACTGTGGAGGACCCAATATTTGCGGAGTCTGCAGCTGACGCCACCCCTCATAAGAATGCATAGATGCCCACAAGCGAGGTAAAGCCACCTAGCCGAGATGTCCAAACTGCTCTCGCTCCCACCATGCATGGAACAAGAGGTGCTCTGAGCACCTAAAGAGGTTTGCAGCCATGCAAGGCACTCATATAGTCAACACACCTAAACCGCAGAGAATCCCTAGACAGAGACGCCACCATCCACTCGCTGTCACTCCAGATCCTGTCATCTGAACCACCTCCACTCCTGATCCGGCCACCGTGGCTACTACCGTTCCTGACCCTGTCATCCAGAGAGCTCCAGTGCCCTCACTTCATCCGAATCCTTCCCCGTCCCAATTCTCCCCTTCAATCACCCACCAGCTAAACATCTTACCCTTGCAAGACCTAGTCCCAATTGCTATCCACCTTTTCACCCGGGTCTCATCCCTTCGAAATGTCCCGGATCCCCTTCAGACCTCAAGTCATATCCTCCCTTTCACCCCAAACCAACCTCGCTACCTCACAATCTCTAGAGCAGGGATAATTTCTTACACTTACAACTGCTCCTTTCCTCTACTACTAATTGTCCTTCTCTCCTCTCCCAGTCTCTCTTACTCACTGGGACTTGATTCTATACCACTATTCTCTGCAGCTAAAGCCTTCCCTTACAGCTCTGAATCGGATCGATTTTGGGTGCTCGTAGGCAGAGCTACACACCTGTGCGGAGCAGAGGCACTCTTTGAGTGTCCTCATATATCTACTTTGACTCAATGCTTTGCGGGTAGAGCAGAAAACCTCTTTGAGTGTCCTTATATAATTACTTTGACACAACGCTCTAGGTGCAGAACAATAAAACACTACACGTCCTCTTTAACTGATGTGACTTGGAAGAAACTTCCGGGCCCAATCTATGGCAAGAGAGTGATGATAAAAACAAGAATTATTTCAAAATATTAGAGCAAAAACATTAATTTTGATAACTAGGATTGTTTACATCTTTGCCAAGAGATGATATGTTTACATGTTCATTAATAACGAAGATGTAAAGTTGTAAGCATTGTTAAAACTCGCCTATTGGTCAATTTTTATACTTTCTTAAACAGAAATACAGCTTATTTCATAAACTAAAACAAATATTTTAGCAATAATTCTTTCTCTTAGGAAATATGAAATATCCTTCAATAGCATACCTTAATAATGAGGGAGTTATTTGATCCTAAAATTGAGGTTAACGGCGGCAGACCACGCACGGTTAATCACTTGCTTTAGAAAGTATAAACATAACAATGGAAAATATTATAATTTGCTGTTTTTATTTACAAATACGATACAATTAAGTGAAACACCAATTTAATTAAAATTCGGTTTATTTCATAGTTGTCATTTTCCACTACAGTAAATGGATATACAGTATACAGCGATGGGTGAAATGAGCTGGGTGGGGGAAGAGGTAAATGGGGTGAGGCACGTACAGTGTAAGGGATTTGAAATCTTCGCTCCTTAAAAATCTTTAATTACGAATGTGGTTTATTATTCAATAGGTATTGCAGTTATCTCTGCCGCGTGTAGGTGAAATTGCAAAGTGTGAACTCGCGTAAAAAGAGGGCTGACTGTGCATAATATACACATGATAACCAAATGGAAAAACTATACTGTTGGTGCAAGTGGCGTGAAAATGAAGTATAATTACAAATTCTATGGCTTTGATTGTACAGGCAACGATGGCTATAATTCCTCTTCTACTATACCCAGTGATTCAGTGCAGACTTTAGTTTCCAGAGTCCACAAAGACAATCATAACAGCCTAGGTGTACAGGAATGAATGAATGTAAAATTACTACACTTCTATCTCATCCGTTACTATTAGGAGGAGTAATAAATACTCTCTCCTTTTCAAAGATATCTTGCTTTTGGAAAAATTGGAACTTTTAGTCTTCTTATTTGTATATGTTGGGGTATTAAAGCCAACACTTGTTGTTGGCACGGGCCTTTCCCTTGGTTGGCCCGTAATTTGTATAATTTTTTTTTTTTTTTTTTTACCCTATATTACAATGAACTGCAGACTTCAAATCTGAAAGCAATATGCTTATGTTATATAAAGATAATGAGACAATAAATACTTAGATTATTAATTTTATTCTTTTGTCGAATTATTTTTTAATAAATATCTATTCTTTTTTATAACTGAAAATATTTTTTTTTTAATTAATCGGTTGATTTAGTACGAGACACCACACCACTCCGCAACTTGGAACACTGTTGGTCACTGAACTATGTACAATTTTCTATTCAAAAAGGAATTTTTAACTTGAGAAAAATCTATCTTAGGGTGAGATGGCGGCCATGTCGTCCTGATGGAAGTTCCCTCCGGCAGCTTCCTACTCTATAATATTTCTGCGATTGATATTATAAGAGAGTTACCATCAGGTATCACGGGGTTCTAACACACAGACTGCAACTGCACAGATTGCCTTACGACACTCCTGCAAGAAGCCACTGCTATTGCAGAAAGCATCCCAGTTACACAGTTATAGGTTGCCTCTGCCAAAGTTTCGGCTCTCACATATTGACAACGAACTCTCCTATGCCTCTGTTGCTGCCATGGCTGCTAAGCCAGGCATGCAACTCACTGCAAGACCCAACAGGAAAGGTGATCTTATCATCTACCCCAAGGAGGTTGAGACAGCCAGATTCCTCCAGGAAGACCAAACTTTAACGCTGCTGGATCCTGCTTTTATCAGGAAGAAAGCTGTCACCACCAGGTATCCTGTGACGATGTCTATCACCATTGCAACATCGTGCAGCAACATTGACTGTGCTCTTTGCTGCACGAGCAAAGACAACGTTCCAGTTCGAGGCCTCACTGCCACCTTCATCGGTCCAGTTCCCTCCAAACTGGACTTAGGAGTCTGAGGAACTTTCCCCATCGAAGAATATACTTCTGAGCCCCTTCTATGTTATAGATGCCAACGTTTTGGCCATCGCAAGGAAGAATGCAGAGGCCCCATCATCCGTAATCTAAATTAACTCCTGGTCCTCATGATTAGTCAAGTCACCCGGTTCTAGCTTTGGTCTTCATTGGGTGACTTTGATAAACGAACATCTGATAAATTATAGACTGAATTCTCAACATTCAAACTTCCTTTCATTTAATGTTTCTGTGTTGGTAATATAATCCCCTTGGTACGGGGCAGATATACCCGAGATAGTGAAGAAAGTAAATGAATTTACAGCAAAAGATTTTTTTTTCTTTTGTTTTGAAGGTGAAGATTTCTATCATGATTTCCTCGTGATACTTTCCTGTTCCCATCCATCGCTTTCAGCAAAGATTCTCTTGATTAACGTGAATTCCTGTTCAGTATTTCACTGGGATCCCTAAAATAGTTCTTGAGGGTGAGATGACTCTAGTAAGGAAAAAAATAATTAGCCAATTTGGAGTTTTATAAATCTCTGCACAGATAATGAAGTTGTTTTTCTAGCCTTAAAGTTTTGTGAACTTCATCGCCAAAATTATTGCCCTTCAGTATATATATAGCGCTCCTATCCCCCCTCGATTAATTCTGTTTTTAGGGAGAAATTCCTGGAATAATAATGAGTCTACTCAGATTCAATCTAAATATAAATTCTCTTGAGTAAAATTATCTTATTGTAGGCTTTTGTGGTTTTCTTTATTTCCTGAATGACAAGACGTGAAGGTTAAGGGAATATATTGTAAAAATGTACAAATAAATGAATTATTGAATAAAAGATACAGGAAAACCCTGGATGAATGATGGAACATGGAAAGGAATAAAGGAAATGAAGGAACTAAACAGAAAGAAAAGAGATAAGAACTTATAAAAGATTTTTTTTATGTGACAGCAAAAAATCTCAAAGAACAGGCGTTATGCCACTTCCTACCAAACATACAGGATCAGGGAGGGAAGGAACCTCCAACAAAGGGGAATCATTTAGCTGAAACACTTTTTGTGGCTGCAAAGATGTTTTTACCAAAGATTTTGAAAGGCATCCGCTAAGAAAAGGGTTTGCTATTAATTCTGTAAAGGTTTAGGTTCTATCAATAGCACTTTTTTTTGGGGGGGGGGGGTTGAGGATACTCGAAGTGTTCCATATTCTGCATAAAAATCCCAAGTAATTTCACCGCCGAGATACAACAGCAATACCCATCCGTCCCCACCTCAGTATTTGACAGTAGGCTGTTCCCTTTTACCTCCTTGCAAGCTCTCATCGATAGCGAGTCTTATTAATTCCATAATTTTAGTAGATTCTGGTATTCAAAGAAAGTTTATATGTTTTTCGTATGCATTGTGTAATTTATCACAATAAGATTTTGGAATATGGGAAAAGTTGCAAGATTATGGAGCGTTCATCCGAAAATAAGCTCCTGTCGTTGACTTCGGCCTGTGTTAATAAATACTTTATATCTTTTCATTAACATTATTTATTGATAAAACATCTGAGGGAGAAATTTAGGTTAGTAAATAAGTTTTGATTAAAGTAATGTCTTTGTGATACAAACAATACTATTTAAACTTTTTTGTGGTATAAACAATACAAATAAAATGTCTTTGCAGTATGAACAGTTCAATTTGATCCGACACCCAGTTTAAATACTGTTGTTAAGGCATCTACTGTCATGAACCATTACAGGGAAGTTTATCAAGATAAATTAATACGATGATGTGTATTATCAGGAGCAGGAATTAACATGCACTCCTCAATAAGAATAAAACACTAACAGATGATTCAATCAACTCCTAAGGATTGCGAAGACCTTATCACTTTGATATATTTAAATACATGAGAAAGAAACAGGAATGCAATATATTTTGTAATTTCCATTGAATATAATTTTGATTGCATATAATAGCTAGTATTTTATATATGTTTTTCTTTCAATTTCAATATACATATATAATACGGCTTTTTTCAATTAAAAGGTTGATGTGCATTCAGGGAATATCTTCACACCACAAGAAATGTAGATGCTAAAGAACCGAGACTTCAAAGCATCTCTCTCTCTCTCTCTCTCTCTCTCTCTCTCTCTCTCTCTCTCTCTCTCTCTCCCAAGAGCATTGGCCTATGCAACTTTATCCCTGTCTGTAAGGTTCAAAGGTTACTCATGAATGACAGAGGCAAATGACAGTAATAATACCTTAACTGAAGGACAACGCCCTTGAGACTGACCATATATGCATAACTCCCTCTCCACCCATAGTAGCACAAGGCTGGACAATCTAACAAGCAAGCATAAAAGAGTCTTACAAGCAAGAGCCCGTGCCTTGCATAAGGCAAGGCAATCTCAGCTCAGTTCCCAGAGAGAGAGAGAGAGATGCTTTGAATTCTCGGTTCTTTAGCATCCACAACATTTTTTTTTGGTGCGAAGATTTTCCCTGATTGCACATCAACCTTTTAATTAAAAAAGCCGTATTATATATGTATATTGAAATTGAAAGAAAAATATATACAAAATACTAGCTACTATATGCATTTAAAATTATATTCAATAAAAATTACAAAATATATTGCATTCCTGTTTCTTTCTCATGTATTTAAATATATCAAAGTGATTGGGTCTTCTCAATACAACGGTACTAAATCGTTGATAATTCACGTACTTTATTTTCTTTTTGAAGAGTACAGGTTAATTCCTGCTCCTGATAATACACATCATCGTATTAATTTATCTTGTTAAACTTCCCTGCAATGGTTCATGACAGTAGATGCCTCACCTACAAAGATTTTAAACTGGGCGTCGGATCAAATTGTACTGTTCATATTGCAAAGACAATTTATTTGTATTGTTTATACCACAAAGACATTACTTTAATCAAAATTTATTTACTAACCTATTTTTCTCCCTCAGATATTTTGTCATTAAATTATGGGTGCTACTATAGCGTGAGATCTACCTCCCGTTACTACTATAGCGTGAGGTCTACTGCTGAATTATTCGTCCCTCATAGATAAAACACATTTCATACATTTGTTTTAGCAATAAGCACTTAATTTAAACATATCTTAGAAATAACCTAAATAGATATTGGATTTCTAATTACATTAAAAAAGGAATAAAGGTAAAAATAAACATGTTATCATATATTTCCATACATTTATTCCAGCGATATACTCTTCATACATCAAACAGGTTATCATATGTTTCCATACCCTTTCGATGGCAACGTAACACAGGCTTGAATTCTCCTCCTTTGTTACGCTTTCTTTTTTCCTGCATGGCAGAACCACATTTACGGCATGGATCTGCTTCTTGAACTGTATCCAAGAGATTGTGGTCTCTTAAAAAGGCGAGTGCTGCTTCTTCTGTCAGAATGACTCTTCTATAAAACTCCTTCAGCAACATGTTTAGTACCCTCAATCGATGATATCCTCTTTTAGGCTGAGGGAAAAACTGATTTAGGAGTTGTTGTTGTAGATTACAGCCAACAGTTCCCGTTGGCATGGGCCATTCCCTTGGTCGGCTAGTAGCGCGATTTAAGAGCTCCATTTGCTTCATTTTATATGGGAAGGTCCGGTTTTTTATGGATTTGGGCAGTTCACATGTTCGATGGTTAGATGCGGGGCTCCGGGAAGCTGGTCACGCGGTAGACCTCACTCTCCACCTGGGTAGGCGACATATGGCGGTAGACCTCACACTATAGTAGCACCAAATTATGTTAATAAAAAGAGATTATAAAGTATTTAATAACACCGGCCGAAGTCAACGGCAGGAGCTTGTTTTCGGATGAACGCTCCATAATCTTGCAACTTTTCACATATCTTGAAATCTTATTGTGATAAATTACACAATGCATACAAATAACATATAATCTTTCTTTGAATACCAGAATATAATAAAATTATGGAATTAATAAGACTCGCTATCGATGAGAGCTTGCAAGGAGGAAAAAGGAACAGCCTGCTGTCAAATACTGAGGTGGGGACGGATGGGTATTGCTGTTGTAACTCGGCGGTGAAATTATGAATTCGTTTACTTGTGATTTTTATGCAGAATATGGAACACTTTGAGAGTATCCTCAAACATCCCCCCCCCAAAAAAAAAAAAAGTGCTATTAATAGAACCTAAACCTTTACAGAATTAATAGCAAACCCTTTTCTTAGCGGACTTAAATCGGTGACGGCTTAGTATGTGGTCTACCTTTTTCTATTCTGGTTTAGTATGCGGCCTACCTGGTTTGTTAGGTTAGGTTAGGTTAGGATAGACCACATACTAAAACAGATAAAATTGCGTAGGCCGTGTTCGAAAGGTAGGCCACATACTAAATCGGCACCCTAATATCGAAGGCTTTTTAGACATCTCTCTACCTGACGGAAGAAATGGAGGCTAACGTTAAACTGGAACCAGACACCCTTAACTTTATTAGTACAATAACCTTAACAAGAAAATAAGTGGTGTTCCAGGTGTAATTTGATTGCTCCTGATGTTGACATTTGTCCGAGACTGCATTTCTCAACTTAAGATGTTTGGAACACAAGAATTTAAATATGAAAAACCATATTTCCAAAGTAAAAGAAAGAAAAGAGATACGACCTAAATTAAGGATAGCACCTACGGTAGCTGCTTTGGATCGATTACGGTGGGTCGTGGCTCTGGGTCTGGTTCAACAGCTGGAGTTGGAGCGGAAGGTGTTTTATCAAGGAGTAGAACCGTCGCTGGATCTTCCTGCAAAAGTCTTTCTATCAGGGTCTCAGCCATTTGTTTCACAGTGAGGTAGGCGTCATTCAGTGATGGTTCACGAGTGGCAGCAGAAAGGTTGGTGCCCATGGCTGATGTATTAGCACTTTGTGCAGGAGCACTGGTCAGTGGTGCGGCAGTAAGGGAAGGTGTGGAAGCAGCAGGTGAGGCTTTAGCTTTCTTCTTGGTTGCTGGTGTTCCTACAGGCACAAGGGATTAGGCCTGTATAGGAGTTCTGGTTACAGCAGGAGATGCAACTGTGATCTTCGAAGTGTTGCCCTTTGAAGAGGTGGTTCGGGCAGTTGGACGAGGTTTACATGTGATCTTTGAAAGGTCAAAGGATCCGTGCTTTTTCAAGAAGCTGCGTACTTTTTCGGATACAAACTCGCATTCTCCGCAGTTGCATTTGACTTGGTGATTAGAGGAAAATTCATCCCCGGAAGTTTTAATCTTAATTAAAACTGTTGCTTCTGTGCCATTCATAATCCCTGCAGAATTGCCATCTGCAGTTCTCTGAATACTTCTTGCAGTGTCTGTTCTCATTGTATAAGTGAGTCCATGCCCAGACACCTAAATAGAAGACAGACATGGCAGGCACGGATGGGAGACTGATGTCCCCTGTGCCGGGTAAGCTGGGAGGGGTAATTTAGTGCCCAATGTGCCTTGTTACAGGCCAACACAAGAGCGCGTGCCTAGCACAAGGCTAGGAAATCTAACAAGCAAGCAAGCAAGTTCAATGTGCCGGCAGGCACAGACGGGAGACTGGTATCCCATGTGCCTGGTAAGCTGGTAGGGGTAACTTGGTGTCACCTGTGCCGGGTAAGCAGGTACTTGCACTGGCAGAGAGAGATCCTCTCAGTCTGGGAACTGAGCTGAGATTTCCTTGCCTTATGCAAGGCACGGGCTCTTGCTTGTAAGACTCTTCTATGCTTGCTTGTTAGATTGTCCAGCCTTGTGCTACTATGGGTGGGGAGGGGGTTATGCATATATGGTCAGTCTCAAGGGCGTTGTCCTTCAGCTAAGGTATTATTATGGTCTCTTGCCTCTGCCATTCATGAGTAACCTTTGAACCCTAAGGACAGTGATAAAGTTGCATGGGCTCATGCTCTTGATTGGCCTCCAGGCTTCAGCCTTATGAGAGAGAGAGAGAGAGAGAGAGAGAGAGAGAGAGAGAGAGACTTTGAATTCTCGGTTCTTTAGCATCCGCAACATTTTTTGGGGGGCGAAGATTTTCCCTGAATGCACATCAACCTTTTAATTGAAAAAAAAAAAAACATATTATATATGTATATTGAAATTGAAAGAAAAATATATAAAAAATACTAGCTATAATATGCATTTAAAATTATATTCAATAAAGATTACAAAATATATTGCATTCCTGTTTCTTTCTCATATAATTCAATATATCAAAGTAATTAGGTCTTCTCAATCCGTCATTATAATTATATACACACAAGAGGTGGAAGACTAGATCTGACTTTTGCCACAACAGCCATTAGACACCTAACCAAGTGGCAAGTACACTCAACCCTGATAAGTGATCACTTTGCCACAGTGACAGAATTGGACTTACAACAACTACCTCCAATCCCACCACCCCCACCAAGATGGAACCAGGACCTAGCAGACTGGGTCTGCTTTCAAACAACCATAGAGGAATGGGCAATCAGCTACGCTCCTCCAGAGGACATAGATCAACTAGAAAAAGACCTAGTTGAGGCCTTTCACAATGCAGCCAACAGAGCTATGCCACTAAAAACAACACAAGGTAGTTACACTTACAAAGACTCCTGGTACTACTGCCCAGAAGTCAGAAGACTAAAAACCAGACTAAACAGAGTCACAAAAATATACAGAAGAAGATCCACAGTAGAAAACAGAGAGCTACTACAAACAGTCAAAACTGAAACAAATGAAAGAATCCATGAAATCAGAATTGAAAAATGGATGGAATGGTGTTCAAGCCTGTCAGGATACACCAATCTAACTCAGCTTTGGAAATGGCTAGGCAGAGTAGCCGGAAAAAAGAGAAAGACACCAATTGCCACACACCCACACCCACATGAGGAGGCTGAAAGAATTGCAACATCCTTTGCAAACAGAACACTGTCAATCAATCTCTCCCCCGAAACCAGAATGCAACAAGAGCAACTGGCACCATCAAGATGGGAAGAGATCAACACAGCATGCCTTCAGCAGGATGACACAGACACCCCATACACAGTTGAGGAGCTAAGAGCAGTACAAAAGACAGGGAAAGACACTGCACCTGGAGCTGACAAAATCACCTACACAATGATCAAACACATGGGTCCAGCAGGAGAAACTGCATTCCTAAGATTACTAAACAAAACACACCTAGAGCACATAAGGCCTCAAACCTGGAGACAACAAGATACACAGCCAATCCCCAAGCCAAAGGATCCAACAAATCCCAGACCAATAGCCTTGGTATCCTGTATAGAAAAAACAGGAGAAAAAATGGTCTTAAACAGATTAAAGTACAAAATTGGCCCCCTAAACAAGCAGCTATATGCATATCAGGAGGGAATTGGAACCTCTGAATGCATCACATGTATTAAGCTGCATAAATCAGAACAAGGCAACAATAGTCTTCATAGACTTTGAAAAAGCCTTCGAGCTTGCAAGCCCAGTTGCAGTGCTGCAATCAGTAGCTAAAAAAGGAGTCAAAGGACACCTACTAGCATGGACTAAAAACTACATGCTAGGAAGGCAAGCCAGAGTCAAATTTCAAGGAGTGATATCCACATATCATGAATTGGAAAATGGTACGCCACAAGGAGGAATTCTAAGCCCCCTCCTTTTCAACATCCTCATGGAAAATATAGCCTCACTTCAGCTACCTGAAGGAGTTAATATATTTATCTATGCAGATGATGTATGTGTAATAGCTCGAGGGCCAGTCAGGACATTAAAAATGCAAAGAGCACTCAATGCCATCAGCCACAAATCCAATGAGCTTGGACTAAAAATTAACATTGCCAAAACAAAAGCAATGACAATCAAAGCCCCAAACCCCGTACAACCACTCACAATAGGAATGGAACCCCTAGAATGGGTGGACCGATACACATACCTCGGGGTAATAATAGACAAACAGCTCACTTTCAAGCAAGAGATAAAAAATCTCAAGGAAAGAACAAATGCCAGAAATGCAGCTATGAGATATATGTGCAGGCTCAAGGATGGAGCAAATGAACACGTCCAAAAGAAATACTATCTAGCCTGTTCCAGATCACTAGTAGACTATGCCGCCCCAACACTCCTGGGACTAACAGATCTACAAACAAGCACAATTGAAGTGATTCAAAACAATGCCATGAGGCTCATGTTGGGTGCCCCAATGTGGACAAGACTTTGCAACCTAAGGTTGGAAACCGGACTACCAACCCTCGAAGACAGAATTGCACTAAGAAATGCAAGCATAGTTGCAAAGATGTTCCTGTCAGACAGAGACTCAATCACCAAAAGACGAGTAAGAGAGGAACTATCCAAACATCCTGACGTACAAACCCCAGATTCTTATGGCAAAGACCATAGCGATAACATCAAAAGACTTGGCCTTACAGAAACAATCCTACAATTAAAACCTGACACAGCACAAAGTACTATACACATTCCACCATGGAAAAAACAAGTTGCTAAATTCAACTACACCAAACTCCCAAGGGCAAAAGAAAACTGCACAATAGAAGAACTCAGAAACGCAGCAGAAGCAGCTATAACCTCAGTAGAAACAACAGGGGCACAGATCTACTATACTGATGGTACAGTAGATCCTGGAACCCAAACAGCAGGAGCGGCAGTTCACTCCTGCAAGTTCACAGCTTGCTGGAGAACATCCAACAATGTCTCCACCCTGCAGACAGAGCTTGTCGCAATACAGCAAGCATTAAAATACTCTATTGAAAATGAGGAAGGACCAGTAGTCATCCATACTGACTCACGATCCTCAGTGCAGGTCCTACAGCAGGACAAAAACAAAGAAAACAAATCCCTGACAGCGGACATTAAAATCCTCCTACATCAACATAATGAAAGAAACAGACTAGTAACTATAAACTGGATCCCCAGTCACATCGGGATACCAGGGAATGAAAAGGCTGATGAGCTAGCCAAAAGCACCAAACACATTCACAATGTACAGGTGCACATACAGCCTGCACTGCAACAAATCAAAAGCAAAATAAAGACACAGCTCAAGAACAACCTAATCAAGGAACTACATATGAGGATAGAGAATGGCTCTCCCTCTGCAACATGGTACAAATGGGCATCGGAACTAGAACCCCCTCCCATAGACAGATACACCCCAAGAAAACTGGCAGTATGCATACACAGACTCCGGCTGGGTTACAAAGCAAACTGGGAACTCCTAGATGACATCCAGACAAGGTGTGAACACTGTGATGTCATACCACAACAAGCTCTCCTGCACTACCTACTAGAATGCAGAGAAACAGCACAGCTACGAGGTGATCTACTTGTAGACATCAACACACCACATGCCATGAAAGAGGCAGCCACACTGGCAAAAGCAATTGTCGAAAGCATAGACACACATGCACAGTTGCTTTCAACACTACCTCCACCAAGGTAAGACCTCCTCATTCCATGCACCATCTCATCCCCTCATTGTAAGGCTCTATTCACATCACCCCCTTTCACTTCTCAACTAATCTACCACTTAAAATCTCTCTGCAGGGACCCTAGGGAGTAAAGGGTTGGACAACCCCACCTGCACAATTTTTCTCTAATCTTCAAAAGCCTTACACCCCCACTTTTCAAACTACCACTATCCGAGAAATGATGGCCCTCTACCACTACCACCATCATCCTTACCCTATCCACATCTTTTTCTACTACTAAAAACCTTTCAAATTTCCATTAATGCAACTACCTTAAAATTTTTACAGATCACCTACGGGCCAACCAAGGGAAAGGCCCGTGCCAACAACAAGTGTTGGCTTTAATACCCCAACAACAACAACAACATTATAATTATTAATGTTTGTGTGTTTTCTCTTTTTGAGGAGTACAGGTTAATTCCTGCTCCTGATTATACACAGCATCATACTAATTTATCTTAATAAACTTTCCTGCAATGGTTCATGACAGTAGATGCCTCACCTACAAAGATTTTAAACTGGGCGTCGGATCAAATTGTACTGTTCATTTTGCAGACAATTTATTTGTATTGTTTAAACCACAAAGACATTACTTTAATCAAAACTTATTTACTAACCTAAATTTCTCCCTCAGATGTTTTGTCATTAAATTATGTTAATGAAAAGATATAGCACAATTTAGCTGACTTCAGCCTAATTTTCATCAGAGTCTAACACAATTTCACAATTAAGATCTGGTAACACTGATAGTATTAGACTCAGTTTGAGAAGAGAAAAGACAGGTAGGGAAAGGAAAGGATTTTTGGTTCTATGTCTAGCCCTTCCTACAGGAGTCTGTTCCTCTGACACCTAATTTGATGGTTAAATAAAGGTAAGATTGTTGAAAAATGACAATGATTATATAGGTTGATTGGTTAGTTAGCTCGTTAGTGAAGATTGCCTCGTGGCATGACACAGGCTCTTGTCCTGGACAGTCTGTGGGTTAGAACCCCTTTATAGCTGACGGTAATTCTCTTATAATATCAATCGCAGAAATATTATAGAGTAGGAAGCTGCCGGAGAGAACTTCCATCAGGACGACATGGCCGCCATCTCACCCGAAAATAGATTTTTCCTAAGTCAAAATTCCTTTTTGAATAGAAAATTGTACATTCAGTGCCAGCTCCAAGTCGCGGAGTGGTGTGGTGTCTCGTACTAAACCAACCGATTAATTCAAATAAAAACATTTCCAGTTATAAAAAAAATAGATATTTATTAAAAAAATATTTGATAAAAGAATAAAATGAATAATTTAAGTATTTATTAGCTTCATACGACATAAACATATTGCTTTCAGATTTGAAGTCTGCAGTTCATTGTGATAGTAAGTAAAAAGAAAAAAAAAAAAAAAAAAATCTATTCTTATATCTACGGGCCAACCAAGGGAAAGGCCCGTGCCAACAACAAGTGTTGGCTTTAATACCCCAACAACAACAAACAATATTCTTATATTCCTATTGTTATTTATGCATGTTAAAGTAAGATATCTTTGAAAAGGAAAGAGTATTTATTACACTTCCTAATATTAATGGATGTGATAGAAGTGCAGTATATTTACATTCATTCATTCCTGTACACCTAGGCTGATATGATTGTCTTTGTGGACTCTGGAATCTAAAGTCTACACTGAATCACTGGGTTTAGTAGAAGAGAATCTTTAGACATCACTGCCTGTAAAATCAAAGCTATAGAATTTGTAATTATACTTCAATTTCACGCCACTTGCACCAACAGTATAGTTTTTCCATTTGGTTATCATGTCTATATTATGCACAGTCAGCCCTCTTTATACGCGAGGTCACACTTTGCAATTTCACCTACACGCGGCAGAGATAACTGCAATACCTATTGAATAATAAACCACATTCGTAATTAAAGATTTTTAAGGAGCGAAGTTTTCAAATCCCTTACACTGTACGTGCCTCACCCCATTTACCTCGTTCCCCACCCAGCTCATTTCACCTCTCGCTGTATACTGTATATCCTTTTACTGTAGTGAAAAATGACAACTATGTTTAAAATAAACCGAATTTTGATTAAATTGGTGTTTTACTTAATTGTATCATATTTGTAAATAAAAACAGCAAATTATAATATTTTCCATTGTTATGTTTATACTTTCTAAAGCAATTGATTAACCATGCGTGGTCTGCCGTCGTTAACCTCAATTTTAGGATCAAATAACTCCCTCATTATTAAGGTATGCTATTGAAGGATATTTCATATTTCCTATGAGAAAGAATTATTGCTAAAATATATGTTTTAGTTTATGAAATAAGCTGTATTTCTGTTTAATAAAGTATAAAAATTGAACAATAGGTGAGTTTTAACAATGCTTACAACTTTACATCTTCGTCCTTAATGAATATGTAAACATATCATCTCTTGCCAAAGATGTAAACAATCCTAGTTATCAAAATTAATGTTTTTGCTCTAATATATTGAATTAATTCTTGTTTTCATTATCACACTCTTGCCATAGATTGGGCCCGGTGTAGCAGGAAAATTTTCCCCCCTGACTGAAATTCCCCCCGGGAAAAATAGCTTAGGATCGATTTCCCCCCCCCCCCCCCGGGAAAAGCAGCCCGGGCTGTTATTCCCCCGGGGAGAATTTCAGCCCTAGGATATCCCCCCCCCCCAGGCCATTTCTCCCCCCACCCTCCCTTACAGAGAAACTATTTTGATGAATTAAATAATCAACGGTAAGTTTGACAAAATATATATATATATATATATATATATATATATATATATATATATATATATATATATATATATATATATATATATATATATGTATATATATATATATATTATATATATATAATATATATATATGTATTGTGAAAACCTTAATCTTCTTTTGTACTGCCCAGCAAGAAATAAAAAGTACACTTGATGCTAAGAAGCCCTATGGATGAGGAAGGAGATGATACCAATTCAGTTGTGTTACCAGAGATTATGGGGGAACCGAGTGGGAAACCGGGGTTTTTAGGTTGGGGAAATGTCATAAACGAGTGATTTACAGCAATAATAATGGTCAGAAATATTAAATAAGAACAAGATAACCAGTTGGTAAAACATATGGATCATGTAAGTGGCTGAACATAGGCCAATCATGATCATTTAACACATTTGAGATTTGTAAAAGGGTACAGAACCTAACAAACCCACCTAACCTAACCTAGTAGTTTCCAGGTCACAACCCCTAGCCGGGGGTAAGCCCCCGGACCCCCTTCCCAGGTCACAGCCCCTAGCCGGGGGCAAGTCCCCGGACCCCCTTCCCAGATCACAACCCCTTGGACTATCCCAATATCAGCCTTCATCATAAATTCTTTAAACAAATAGGCATTTTTTTTTTTTTTTTTTTTTTGCATTTTGAGATTTAAAGTTACGTCTACACAAATTTCTTGAATTGAGGATATATATACTAAAGAATTTGATTGTTCTCTCACATCCTTCGAAATCAGCAAGCTTGTTTTCTAAGCAATATTTCATGGGGTTTGATATGGATTCACAAAGAAACTGAGCAGCACGCTTAAAATTCATTGTTCTTTTTTATCCAAGCAATATGTTGTGACCTCAATTTATTGCCTAAATGTAACCCTTCATTGTCTTGCAATTTGTGCAGCTTTTCTATGAAATCCCATTGAATTTGATTTCCATGGCAAACGAAAAAAAAATAATGGTCACTTCCACCAAGCAAAGGGGGAATCTTGGCCCAGAAGGGGGAATATTATCCTGAGACAAAGTTCCCCCGGGGGGATATATATCCTGGGCCATATTTCCCCCGGGGGGAATTTCGGACGGGGGGAAAACCAGACCGTTACACCGGAACATTTCGAAGGGATGAGACCCAGGTGAAAAGGTGGATGAAAATTGGGACTAGGTCTTGCAAGGGCAAGGTGTTTAGCTGGTGGGTGATTGAAGGGGAGAATTGGGACGGGGAAGGATTCGGATAAAGTGAGGACACTGGAGCTCTCTGGATGACAGGGTCAGGAACGGTAGTAGCCACGGTGGCCGGATCAGGAGTGGAGGTGGTTCAGATGACAGGATCTGGAGTGACGGCGAGTGGATGGTGGCGTCTCTGTCTGGGAATTCTCTGCGGTTTAGGTGTGTTGACTATATGAGTGCCTTGCATGGCTGCAAACCTCTTTAGGTGCTCAGAGCACCTCTTGTTCCATGCATGGTGGGAGCGAGAGCAGTTTGGACATCTCGGCTAGGTGGCTTTACCTCGCTTGTGGGCATCTATGCATTCTTGTGAGGGGTGGCGTCGGCTGCAGACTCCGCAAATATTGGGTCCTCCACAGTGCTCATGGTGATGGCCATACGATTGGCAATGGTAGCACCGAAGCAGCTCAGGAATGTAGTCAGTGATGGAGAAGGTGCCCCATATTCCTAAGTCGAGGGTAGGCGGTTTGGTCCCATTGACTTTGGCGATTATGTTGTTGACAGGAACTTCATCTTGATCTTTGCGATGTTGTTGAGAGAGGTGGCTATATCTAGCGGCATGGAGATTGGGTATCTGGAGACGATTACTTTGCGCTGCTTCTTGGCCAGATCTAGAAGCTCCAGGAGGAAACTGACACTCTCCTGATTCTTGGGGGATGAGAATGAGCTCCCCTTTGCGGTTTGGTCGAGTTGAGAAATTTGATTAGGAGTTGGCAGAAGCGAGGGCGGCAACTGTGGCATAGGAAGGTTTTCCTTCAGTGGGCTGGACCATGAACTTGGGCGAAGGTGCAGCGTCTGGCAGAGAGCTGGGGATAATTGCAGTGGCTTCATACAACAGCTGGGTGAGACATACTGTGCAGTTACAGTCACAGTGGTGAATCCCATTAGAGTTGAGCGGGACACTTTCAGTGGGTTCCTCAGTTTTCCATGGCAGAAGAAAGTGGGCTGGATGTCAGTTGGGCAGAAGCTGGGTTTGGAGTAGCTGCATTGGTTATTTCTCGGTGCAAGCTGGAGGCTGGTGGGTCCGATGAAGCCAGAGTTAGGCTAGAGGCAGGTGGGTCTGCAGGTGGCAGGCTGTGGCTGGGAGTAGGTGAGTCTTCCAGGGAAAGCTCAGCCTGCAGTGCTTTGACATTGCTGGCACTGACACAGGCTTTTGTAGACGCGGTCATCTTCTAGCTTGGAGGTGGGAGGACTGCATCTCCAAACCAACCCTTGGGCATGGGAATATGTTGTTCTCTAGCAGCTTTATCTGGAATATCTGGATTCCTCCTTGGGAAAATTCTGCTCTTGTAGAGAGGCGGTTCCCTTCTCCTACGAGTCATGTTCAGGAAGAGTGCATCATGGAATAGAGTCCAATCATCACACTGGTAATAGATTTGATAATGGCAGGCTTTGAAGTCTACTTCAATATTCAATTTGAGTGTGATATGGCCCCATACATAATCTCTTGAATAAGAGTATCTGTGACATGGAATGCACCTTTCCTTGGAATCTGGTGGGCAGAAGCCCTGGCAGGGGAGGTCATTGGATTTGTAGTTTATATAGTACAGTTACATTCAATAGTCCCTGCACATTTTGGCTGTATTTCTGATACCTTAATTACACGCCACTTGTCCTGCACGAAATAAAGTGATAGGTGTATCTCATACGTTTCTGTTTAGCAAACAACCTTGTCATTGGAGGTTCTCTTTTTCAACACAAGAACATCCACTTCTATACATGGACTTCACCATGTGGCAATTACAACAATCAAACAGATCTAATTGCCATTAATAAAGAGAGAAGGAGGACTCTGAGAAATGTAAGAAGCTATAGAGGTGCAGATATGGGTAGTGACCACCAGCTCCTCATTGCCACACTGAAATTAAAACTGGAAGCACCCAAAAGAAAGGGAGATAGAATACTTAGGTTTGATACAAATAAGCTTTTAGAAGAAGAGCTCAGAGAAACAATTGCAATTAAATGTAAGAATCGATTACATTGGATCCTTTTATCGGGTTATGGTTCATTCATCCTTTACCGACATACAACCAAATAGTCTGGCCTCTTCTTTACACATTCTCCTGTCCTCACACACCTGACAATGCTGAAATTCCCAAACAATTCTTCTTTGCTTAAGGGGTTTCATACTGCACTGTAATTGTCCAGTGGCTACTTTCCTCTAAAGGGTAAGGGTAGAAGAGACTCTTTAGCTATGGTAAAAGCAGCTTCTTTATAGGAATACAGTATAACACTCATCGATACTGCAGTGTATTTTACTGTAATATACTTCTGTATCACTAAAGCTAAACTGAACTCTTAAGTGTTCACTGTTTTCGTCTGGACGACTTGACTGACCCTGCACATAGCCTACTTTTCTGTAATTCTGTACTTTACGATATTTATACAGTACAATTTAACATTAACTAAGCAGTATGTGGAGGACAGAAACTGAAACTACAGTTTACTGGATTTTTTTAAGCGACTAGACTGTACAGTCTTAAACTGTGCCACCTTGCATTACCCCTTGCCCAAGAGCAACAACGGCTGCCTTCTCGTGTCGTCCAGGAATCAGCTATCATTTATCTCTCAGTCATCTTTGACCCTATGACTCGCCCTTCCCTAATCCTACGAGGGCACACCGCAGATGTGTCTTACGCCTTAGTGAAAGTTGATGGAGAAGGAAGTAGTGGAATGTCAGGATTCCCCCCAAGGTGAGGAAAGACAGATGAATTATCTCTGGAGATGTGTCCTGGGGTTCATAACCACCGAAGCTATATTTTTTTTAGAATAAAGTTCTCTTTGAACCTTTTTGAGTCCTGCTTATGAATTTGGGTTTTTTAACAAACTAACTAAATAAACAACTAAACACAAAGTGACTTAACATGAAATATGACTTGCCAAATCATCTGTCTACTTGGGAATACCTCCACTCTGCCATCAAAGGAATTGCTCACCAGTTCCACTGGTGTTTACTCCCCTGTTCACTCTAGGAATCTTAGTAGATGACTAATCATGATGTGTAGGGGCCCAGGTACAGTAGCTCTTACAATGAGAAGTAGGATCTTTCCCCAAAATGGAACACAAAGAGTCATTACTTCAGATTCTTGCCTCGGCGAATTCCGGGAGGTGACAGCGCGATTCGTATCTCGGCAGGAATGACCAGCTCGTCATCGGTCATCCAATGGGCAAAAACACCAATGTTCTCTTCGTTGGTCAGCCTCAAAAGATTGACTGATACCTCATCCAGTTCTGTTGATGATGAAAATATGGCAATACTGATACATGTTAACAAGTAGGAAGGAACGATGATTCACTCTCTCTGTCATCAAAGTAGAGAAGTGGGTGGTTTGCCACGACGAAGAACTGTCAGCCAGGAGTGTGGTAAAAGATCAGCTGAGTTATCTAGTAACTGTAGTAGGTTCAGAGGAATGCATATATCCTCGAAGGGTGGAAAATATCTTCCAGTTGAATGGGAAGTTTCCAGCCATTAGCCTCTTTTATGCAAACCCTGTGGCTGGCCAGGAAGAACCTTACCAACACTCTTTACAGCAACTCTCCATCTACACCTTTCTTCTTTTCAAACTAATGCGTCATTTGCTCGACCGAGATTTGGTCATTCAGAGTCTCGGGAGACCATATCATCCTCTCGTTGGCCTCAAGCCAAGTGGTATTCAGAATTGGTATGTCTTTGTACTTGGCAAATTAGATTTCATATTAGCCCACATTCTTTTGTCTGTACCATGGCCTTCCACTGTCCTGGATTATAGTTCTCTTGCTTAGGGCACGCTGTTCTGTGTTGTTGCTCTTCCTCCTGTATTTGAAGTTTTTTATTGTTTATATGAGAAGGATCTAATTTCATGTTGTTACTGTTCTTGAAATATTTTATTTTCATTGTTTATTCTTCTCTTGTAGTTTATTTCTTTGTTTCCTTTCCTCACTGGCCTATTTTTCCCTGTTGGAGCCCTTGGGCTTACAGCATCTTACTTTTCCAACTAGGGTTGTAGCCTAGCTTGTAATAATAATAATAATAATAATAATAATAATAATATATTGGATACTCTGTCTTATCTCTCTTCTAATAACTTGGTATTAACTAGAATCGAACATAGGCCCATTGCATCGCGAGTTGAGTTGGCTTACAACTGCAATTTGAGAGCGATAGAGCTCGGGAGATACTAATTGTAATGGAATGTGTTGAATGGCCAGACACTAGCCTGAAATTGTCTGCTTATTTAACTGATTCGTGTTTGTCGCTCGCACCAGAATCCTAAGGTTAGTTGGAAGGAGGTTGTTTGTGTGTGTTTGTTTGTGAACAGCTTCTTGGCCACAATTTTAATGGCAGAGTGATGAAATTTGCAGGGATTAACTATTATGTAAAAAGCTGGCTAAGATTAAATTTTGGAAGGTCAGGGTCAAAGGTTGAGGTCACAGTCAAGCAAAATTTCCAATTCACGTAATTAGCCATAAGTTTGGACATCGTTATCACAGACACTTCAAACTTGGTTCGTATATAAGTGTATAAAAATCGACGCCAATTAATACATGTTATGGTCAAAGGTCAAGATCAAGGTCGAGCAAAAGGTTGAGAAATAAGCTCCCAAGGCGATTATATATATATATATATATATATATATATATATATATATATATATATATATATATATATATATATATATATATATATATATATATGTATATGTATATATATATATATATATATATATATATATATATATATATATATATATATATATATTATTATTATTATTATTACTTACTAAGCTACAACCCTAGTTGGAAAAGCAGTATGCTATAAGCCCAGGGGCTCCAACAGGGAAAATAGCTCAGTGCGGAAAGGAAAAAAGGAAAATAAAATATTCTAAGAAGAGTAACAACAATAAATATCTCCTATATAAACTATAAAAACTTTAACAAAAGAAGAGGAAGAGAAATAAGATAGGAGAGTGTGCTCGAGTGTACCCTCAAGCAAGAGAACTCTAACCCAAGACAGTGAAAGGCCATGGTACAGAGGCTATGGCACTACCCAAGACTAGAGAACAGTGGTTTGATTTTGGAGTGTCCTTCTCCTAGAAGAGCTGCTTACCATAGCTAAAGAGTCTCTTCTACCCTTACCAAGAGGAAAGTGGCACTGAACAATTACAGTGCAGTAACCCCTTGGGTGATGAAGAATTGTTTGGTAATCTGTGTTGTCAGGTGTATGAGGATAGAGGAGAATATGTAAAGAATATGCCAGACTATTCAGTGTGTATGTAGGCAAAGGGAAAATGAACCGTAACCAGAGAGGAGGATCCAATGTAGTACTGTCTGGCCAGTCAAAAGACCCCATAACTCTCTAGCGGTAGTATCTCAACGGGTGGCTGGTGCCCTGGCCAACCTACTACCTACTACCTATATATATATATATATATATATATATATATATATATATATATATATATATATATATATATATATATATATATATATGTATATTAGTTTGTACATAGATAATTTAATTTTTGATATTATCATTGGGAGAAATTATTAATATTTTGTCATTCATCTTAATTTATGTTTTCCTATCTCATGCTTATTTCCTTATTTCCTTTCCTCACTGGGCTATTTTTCCCTCTTGGAGCCCTTTGGCTTATAGCATCCTGCTTTTCCAACTAGGGTTGTAGCTCAGCTAATAATAATAATGATAATAATAATAATAATAATAATAATAATAATAATAATAATAATAATAATAATAATAATAATAATAATAATAATGTATCATTTAATAACTTACAAGTCGAATTAATTCTTATAATTATAATTAATATCATTAAAATTTGAAGACCAAAAAAACATTATTCTTACCATGAATAATTACGAGTGGAAAATATTCTAAGTATCTTATATTACTAAAATATATTAATGAAATTATTTTTTCTTTAATTTTTTTGGGTTATAAATGCTTAAGTTATTACATAGATTGATTACAGCCAGTGACTTTCTGTATGCAAAATACAGCAGCTGTCTTTCGAAGAACCAACCACCTTGTTTGCTTGTTTGCAAAGAAGGTCTTTCAGTTCTTCAATTCTACGATTTATTATGATTTTAAATTTTGCCTTTATCCAATTTCAAGTTTGTCATATTAATTTATATAAATTTAGTATTAATTTATGCCAATTACTTTATTAAATATGTCACTGGTCATGATATAATTTCGTTTTAAAAAATACCCTTTGAAATCAAAATTGACTGAAAGACCCCTCAGCCAATAGGGAGACAGCTTTTAAGCATCTTAGCCAAAGAACGAAAGTTTAAGCCAATGAGAGACTGGCTTTCAAAGGGCTTCTGTTGGAGGCCTCTGATTGGCTGAGGGAATATACAATGGTTTTCAGAGCATTTCCCTACGAGCCCTGAAGGAGTGAAGATCAAAGGTCAGTTGAGTGGTGTATTTAGAAATTGATTTTGAATTTTGATATATATTAATTGGTAGGATTTTACAGTTATGAAATCTATAGAAAAATAGACATTTTATATGTTAATAAGATGTTGGTTTGATTAAAATGTAAGAAATATGATGAAAATTGGCCAGACACCAGACATAATTAAAGACATGTCTGAAGCCTTTGTCCGGTTGTGGACTAGAAATGGCTGTATATATATATATATATATATATATATATATATATATATATATATATATATATATATATATATATATATATATATATATATATATATATATATATATATATATATATATATATATATATTGTAGCTTTTTCTAGTCCAGTGCAGGACAAAGGCATCAGACATATTTTTATTCATGTCTGGCATCTGGCCATTTTTCATCATCATGCTGGCCAGTGTTCATTAATGGTAGGAGATTTTTGTCTTCGCTCAGAGCAAACCAACCTAGTATAGGTGCCCCTGACTAGTACAGCTTTGCTGCTCATGGCGATACGCAAACCCTTTCACCTTTTAAGGTTTCTCAGAAAGGATTGCTTCGATTATATGTCTGTGTAAAGTCATTGAAACATCGTAACCTATTTCATGAGGTCATAAACACGATGATATGTACATTTATTAGCGTTTCATATATATATATATATATATATATATATATATATATATATATATATATATATATATATATATATATATATATATATATATATATATATATATATATATATATATATATATATATATATATATATATATATATATATATATATATATATATATATATATATATATATATATATATATATATATATATATATATATATATATATATATATATATATATCACCGGTAGTTGAGGGATTGAGTAACTACCTGTCATTAAGGTGTGACTGACAGGTGAGAGAGTTGATGGTTGGACCAAGTGGACCACGAAATTTAGACTTTTTTAATCAACGAATAATGTTGGTCAGAGTTGAAGTTATTCATTTTGTTTTGCCTTTTCCAATTGTATAATCTTTTTATGCTAATTATAATAATTAATTGGACTTAATTTATAAATACAGCGAACTGATATGTCCATTTCTTGTGTATTTAATTTATACATCACTGGTGTATTTTTTTATTTACTTATTTATTCTGGTTATTAAACATATATAAATTATTCCTGATGTAATTAAAATTATATTAATATAATTGAAATTAATACTGATGGCATTTCTTATGAATGTAATTTAAATTGCTTAAAATTAGCCGTAGAGAAAAGCAATAAAAATCCTGGAATAGAAATGTTGCCAGATATTTATCCTTTTAAAAACGGATATATTGACGTAAAGGAGTGATATTACAGTCACCAACCCGAGAAAGATAATAACAAAGTAAGGTAAAATTACACTACTGTATTTTACTGAAATACGGCTGAGAAATATATATTCTTTTTAACAGAGTTTTCAATGAAAATTACATTTTAAGTGTATTGATATAATTCATTATTAAACAGTGCTCTAATGATAATAATACTAATACTAATAATAATAATAATAACATTATTATTATTATTATTATTGTTAGTTTGAGTTTGAGTTTTCATATTCGTTTGAGTTTTCATATTCGTTTGGGTTTTCGTATTCGTTTGAGTTTGAGTTTTTGTATTCGTTTGAGTTTGAGTTTGATTATTAGTTTGAGTTTGAGTTTTCGTATTCGTTTGAGTTTTTGTATTCATTTGAGTTTGAGTATTAGTTTGAATTTGAGTTTTCGTATTCGTTTGAGTTTTCGTGTTTGTTTGAGTTTGAGTATTAGTTTGAGTTTGAGCTTTCATATTCGTTTGAGTTTGAGTATTCGTATTCGTTTGAGTTTTTGTATTCGTTTGAGTTTGAGCTTTCGTATTCGTTTGAGTATTAGTTTGAATTTGAGTTTTTGTATTCGTTTGAGTTTGAGCTTTCGTATTCGTTTGAGTATTAGTTTGAATTTGAGTTTTTGTATTCGTTTGAGTTTTCGTATTAGTTTGAGTTTCAGTTTTCGTATTAGTTTGAGTTTGTTTTCGTATTTGTTTGAGTTTGAGTATTATTTTTAGTTTTCGTATTAGTTTGAGTTTGAGTTTGAGTATTAGTTTGAGTTTGAGTTTTTGTATTCGTTTGAGTTTGAGTATTCGTTTGAGTTTTCGTATTAGTTTGAGTTTGAATTTGAGTATTCGTTTGAGTTTGAGTTTTCGTATTAGTTTGAGTTTTCATATTCGTTTGAGTTTTCGTATTAGTTTGAGGTTGAGTATTCGTTTGAGTTTGAGTTTTCGTAATTGTTTGAGTTTGAGTTTTCGTATTCGTTTGAGTTTGTTTTCGTATTCATTTGAGTTTGAGTTTCCGTATTCATTTGAGTTTGAGTTTGAGTATTAGTTTGAGTTTTCATTTTCGTTTGAGTTGTCGAATTCGTTTGAGTTTGAGTATTAGTTTGAGTTTGAGATTTTGTATTCGTTTGAGTTTGAGTATTAGTTTGAGTTTTCGTATTCGTTTGAGTTTGAGTTTTCGTATTCGTTTGAGTTTGAGTATGTTTGAATTTGAGTTTTCGTATTCGTTTGAGTTTTCGTGTTAGTTTGAGTTTGAGTATTAGTTTGAGTTTGAGTTTTCGTATTCATTTGAGTTTGAGTTTGAGTATTAGTTTGAGTTTGAGTTTTCGTATTCATTTGAGTTTGAGTATTAGTTTGAGTTTTCGTATTCGTTTGAGTTTGAGTATTAGTTTGAGTACTCGTATTCGTTTGAGTTTGAGTTTGAGTTTGAGTTTTCGTATTCGTATTCGTTTGAGTTTTAGTTTGTTAGGAAAAGCAGGATGCTATAAGTTAAGGGGCTCCAACAGGAAAAATAGCCCAGTGAGGAAAGGAAACAAGGAAAAATAAGTATTTCAAGAACAGTAACAACATTAGAAGGAATATTTCCTATATAAACAATAAAAACTTTAACAAGAGGAAGAGAAATCAGATAGAATAGTGTGCCCGAGTGTACCCTCAAGCAAGAGAACTCTAACCCAAGACAGAGGAGGACCATGGTACTGTCATTAAGTAATTAGTTGTGAATATATTGATTAAATCATAAATGGTTTGTTATTAATTTATAGGTGTAATTGTAATTCATTAATATACTTATTCATTTGAAGGAAGTTTTGAACATTTAGGCCTATTTGTGGCTTTGATACCAATTATTGGAAAATCTCGAAATCTCTGTATTACCAATTCATAGTCTTTTTATATCGTTCGTAAAAACAATAAATTTTGAGAAATAACTGTTCGGTTAAAAATGTTTTCAGAGGCATTTATTGTTTTTTACAATCTCGATTTGTTCTCCCAAAATGTCTTGTCTCCATTCGGAAAAAAATATTTTACTGCCAAACTATGTTGTTTTCCTCTTTTACTGAATGACTCAAAAGTGTCATTATTTGTGAATTGTATATTTTATGGACACTTCAGTAATAACTCCATTTTTTAATTTTGTATATATTTAGAACAAATATTTCAAATATACGCTGACATCACGAACTTCCGTTTGGTTGACTATGTTAACGACGTCAGTTTAGGTCGTTTATGAAGGAAAAAACCTAGTTTTTTTTCATAATTCTGTAGTTTTTTTTTTTTTTTAATTTCAACCTGTTTCATGTGTGGCAAATGGTTTTAAATTATGGAAAAGTAAGAGGAAAACAAATTGCATAATTTGACAGTATATGGAAAAAGTGCTCTTGTAAACAAATAGGCCTACCATTATTTGAAAATCTTGAAATCTATTACCACTTCATGATAATTTTATATCGTTCGTAAAAACATTAATTTACTTTGGATAAGAAACTGTTCGTTTGAAAATGTTTTCAGAGGCAATTTTAGTTTCTTTTTTTTTCAACTATCTCAATTTGTTCTCCTAAATCGTCTTGTCTTCATTCGGGAAGAAAAAAATTGTTAACCTTTTAAATTTCTTGATGCTAAAGAAGGGTTTTTGCAATATTATTTTTTAGCGTGTAAATAGTTTTCTCTTAGGACTCAGTGTTAAATCCCCAATGATTTGTGGTTAAATCCCCGCAGGATTCCGAGTTTGCATCTAAATGCCCCCAGAATTCGTGATTAAATCACCCAAGGGTTTGTGGTTAAATCTCTCAGAATTTTTGGCTAAATCACCCGAATGTTCGTGGTTAAATCCACCCAAAATTCGTGGATAAATCCCCCTGAATTCGAGGTTAAATTCTCACAGATATTCTTGGTTAAATTCCCCCAGAATTCGTGGTTAAATTACCCAGAATTCGATGTTAAATTCCCACACAATTCGTGGTTAAATTCCCAAAGAATTCGTGGTTAAATCCCCAAATTAGCGATTAAATACCAAGGATTTTTGGTTAAATCCCCAGAGTTTGTGGTTAAATTCTCCCAGAATTCCTGGATAAATCCCCATAATTCATAATTAAATCCCCAGAATTCGTAGATAAAACCCCCAGAATTTGTGGTTAAATCCCCATGAATTCATTGTTAAATCCTTCAGAATTCGTGGATATAATCCCCAGAAATCGTGGTTAAATCCTCCCAGAAATCGTGGTTAAATCCTCGCAGAATTCATTGGTAAATCTCCCACAATTTTTGGTTAAATCCTCCGTGATTTACGGTTAAATCCCTAGATATCATGGCTAAATCCCATAAGATCTTCCACAGGATTTGTGCTTAAATCCCCACAGGATTCGTGGTTAAATCTCCACAGGATTCATGGTTAAATCCCCACAGGATTCATGGTTAAATCCCCACAGGATTCTAGGATAAATCCTCCACAGGACTCAGGATAAATCTCTCAGGATTAAGGGGTAGGTCCCCACAGGATTCCGGGATAAATCCCCCAGGATTTTGTGGTAAATCGCTCAGGATTTGTGTTAGTTACTTAAATGGGGAGTATGTTGACTTACCTTATTTCAAAAGATCATTTGTCAAAGGAAACATTAAACTAGAGGTAAATGATGTTCTTTTGTATTCGTTAAAAATGCTGTTGGTTAAAATCGAGGTCAAAGGTTAGCGACTAACAGGGGGATTTGACTTGAGTCATTATGAGTAACTACAGACAAGTGAAACTGGCAAAATTTAGTTTTTTTTAAATCCTGTTTGTTTTTCTTCATAATTAAAAATTAATAAAACTTCATATTTAGGTTCATTTAGATGTCTTGATTTTTTAAATTGCTAAATTGAAATGGGCTAAAGAATGACACCTTATTTTTTTTTCTATTTAATTTATCACCTCCGCCAATGATGTTGGAAGGTTATGTTTTACCCTCTTTTAGTGTGTTTGTTTGTGAACAGCTTCCTGTCCACAATTTGAATCTTAGAGTAATGAAACTTGCAGGGAGTAACTGTTATGTAAAAAGCTGGAAATTGTTAAATTTTGTAAGGTCAAGCAAAATGTCCAATTCACGTAATCAGCCTTTAGTTTGGACATCGTTGTCACAGAATTTAAACTTGGTTTATATTTCAGTGTATGGAAATTCACTCCAATCAATACATAAGGTAAAAGGTCGAAATCAAGGTCGCGAAATAAGCTGCCTCGGCGGAGGTCTGCACTCTGATGAGTGCCCCTTTTGTTCTGGAATATTTACATAAACCTTTTTTTATTCTTCATTATTACGGACATTTCCTTCTATTTTCGTTTAGTCTAATTGTTGCTCATTTGACTAAATTCCATTGCATTTACTGGGATTAATTAACATAAGAGGATAATAACAAACAAAGTAAGTTTAATTATTCAGCAGAGACGGCAGTTACTGCCTCCAGAAAGGCTGAAGGGCCAGTCTGTACTGGAGCAGGAATTTAGGTCTGTAAGCTACTAAGTGACCTTAGACGTAACTCTTTTAGATTTACCATTTTGTCTATCAAAGATTCCCACTCTCTTGATATCAATTTCAGTGTAGGTCATGTGACCAATGACCTTTCAAAGAGCTATAATAATCATCCCCTCACCCCCGCCTTTGTTGCTTACAGTTGGGGTGAGGTTTGGGGGGTGTCTTTTATCTGGCCGCTCAGAGTAGCGGTGTAACACTCTTAGTATTACACAGCGTATTTTCTATATATACGAATATCCTACTTTTCATATTAATTTGTTTAAATAATTTTGTCATTGGGGACAATATGGAAATAAACTTTATGCAAAAGTAATAATTTAAAAGGCAAAGCCATACTCGCCTGCTTTTAAAATCAGTTCTGTTTTATTAAGTATTGAATAACTGAAAGAACGTATTATATATTTAAATAATTAATTTTCTCCTGTTTAAAGGTTGAAGGTATGGTCTGTCTGTCTGTCGTCTCTCTCTCTCTCTCTCTCTCTCTCTCTCTCTCTCTCTCTCTCTCTCTCTAGATTGCAAGAATTCTATTATAGGAAGAATTTTGGAAATGTTACCATATTTGGTCTTTCACCAAAGGTAGCCTACTTAGACACCTTGAAGCATTTGACGAAAGTAGCAGAGATAAATTTAATGACACTATTTTACAAATCATTAGAACTGTTTGGCTGAATTTCATCCGATTCCTAACTGCTCACTTCGCAAAATAAGTTTGCTGTCACACTATTGCCTCATAGATAGGTACGAGACTTCTAAGCTTATACTTATTGTAATTAAGCTTAATTTACTTGTACATAACTAACTTGATAATGAAATTCTTCATCTTTACTTGTAGGCTATCCCTTTATTCTATGTTGAAATCAGGTGGGATCACTTCTCGGATTTTGGAACATACCTAGGCCTATTTCTTGTTATATTGACTGTCCTAATTTAGGGCATGAAAATAAATGTTCTGTAGTATCCTCTTCATCTTTGCATAGGTCACACACATCATCATTGTATCGTCCCCTGAAATTTTCTTTTAACTTAATCGTATTTAGTCTTGCTTTCATTACAAGGACTGCCTTATCCAGACCCATTTCTCTAACGTAGGCTCAGCGTTAGAAAATCGCAATTTGCTGGCTAGCACTCCTAGGTAAAAAATCGTTTTGGCTTCGCAAGTGAACTTTATTCACTCTTGATCCTTTTTTTATTAGATAATTGCGTAGTTCAAAATTCAAATTATCTTGACCAAGGCAAGCTCTTGTCGTGAATACGCAATCTATTAATTAAAGTAGCCAATGAACACTTTGCTAATGAAAAAAAAAAACTATGATAATTAGCATTTAATAAAAATGGTGAAACTAATTCATTTTCAAAAAGCTTACGAAAAGTTTGACTGAACATATCTTCCTCTGACATTTAAGCCAAAAGAACTCAGCATTTTTTAATGGTTGCTAAAGATGCTAAAAAGTCTCCCTTGGCATTAAAGGAGTTGTACCTTTTTGCACCAGACTGCAAAGAGTGGTTGCAAGACTTTTATTGCTCTCAGAGGCCCCCAATGTTGTTATGGGTTTTGGCCAAATTCGTTTATACAAGTACTTACAAGTCTCTCTCTCTCTCTCTCTCTCTCTCTCTCTCTCTCTCTCTCTCTCTCTCTCTCTCTCTCTCCGCCTTAGAGAGACGATTTACATTCAATTAGATTAATTTATAGTCAGAGATTGAGAGAGTAAGTTGTGCAACAGCCTTAAACATTTAGCGAACAGGTATTTAAAACGAGAGAGAGAGAGAGAGAGAGAGAGAGAGAGAGAGAGAGAGAGAGAGAGAGAGAGAGAGAGAGAGGAATGCAATGAATTTGTTATAAATGCTAGCTAGATACAAGAGCTAGACTCCAAGAATTATATTTTAGTCAGAATTTTGGAAATGTTACCATATTTCGTCTTTCACTTGGCGGAGATCAATTCAATGACTATATTTTACAAATCACTATAACTGTTTAGCTGAACTTCATCTTGGAGAGAGAGAGAGAGAGAGAGAGAGAGAGAGAGAGAGAGAGAGAGAGAGAGAGAGAGAGAGATATTCAAAATCATATCCTTCATGTAGGAATGGGGTTAGGTTAAATTATTGTTGCTTGAAGACATTTTCCTCAACACACACAGTGATATAGTTACTTTTTTCATAACATTTCGTTGTTAGTTTCACTTATAATTCTAGTATTGCAAATTCTGTTCTTGGCCCTTTTAACATCTTGATTTTTCTTTCAGACATACCTCGACCTACCAACCAATAAAGGAGGCGTGGCGCTTTCTGATCCGATCCCTCCTTAAAGGTTTAAAGATCACTCATGAATGGAGGAGGCAAGGGACAATGACATTGCCCTATCAAGCAGGACAATGCCCTACAGACTGACCATATATACATATGATCAGCGCCCAAGCCCCCTCTCCACCCAAGCT